>NW_027667640.1:4657500-4665000 GCF_963924665.1 Micromys minutus
GGTTAGGGTTAGGGTTAGGGGTTAGGGTTAGTGTTAGGGTTAGGGTTATTATTAGGGGGTTAGGTTTAAGTTTAGGATTAGTGTTAGGGTTAGAATTAGAAATAGGGTTAGTGTTAGGATTAGGGTCAGGGTTAGGTTTAGGGTTAGGGTTAGGGTTAGGGTTAGGGTTAGGGTCAGGGAGGGTTTAGGGTTAGGGTTAAGGTTAGGGTTAGATTTAGGGTTAGGTTTAGGTTTATTGTTAGATTTAGGGTTTAGGGTTTAAGGTTTATGGTTTAGGATTGTTTAAGGTTTAGGGTGGATTAGGTTTAGGGTTTAGAGTTTAGTGTTATGGTTACGGTTAGGGTTAGGGTTAGGGTTAGGGTTAGGATTACAGTTAAGGTTAGGGTTAGGATTAGGTTTAGGGTTAGGGTTAGGGTTAGGGTTAGGGTTAGGGTTAGGGTTAGCATTAGGGTTAGGGTTAGGGTTAGGGTAAGGGTTAGGGGTTAGGGTTAGGGTTATGGTTATTGTTAGGGTTAGGGTTTAGGGTTTAGTGTTTAGGGTTTAAGGTTTAGGGTTTAGGATTGTTTAAGATTTAGGGTGGTTTAGGTTAAGGGTTTAGGGTTTAGAGTTTAGGATTGTTTAAGGTTTAGGGTTGTTTAGGGTATATTGTTTAGGGTTAATACTTTAGGGTTGTTTAGGGTTTAGTGTTTAGGGTTTAGAATTGTTTAAGGTTTAGTGTTTAATGTTTAGGTTTTAGGGTTGTTTTGGGTTTAGTGTTTAGTGTTGATTAGGGTATAGTGTTAATGGTTTAGGGTTTAGGGTTATTTAGGGTTTAGTGTTTACGGTTTAGGGTATAGGGTTGTTTAGGGTTTAGTGTTTAGGGTTGTTTATGGTTTAGTGATTAGGGTTGTTTAGGGTTGTTTAGAGGTTAGTGTTTACGGTTATTCAGGGTTTATGATTTAGGGTTGTTCAGGGTTTAGGATTTATGGTTGTTCAGGGTTTAGGATTTAGGGATTAAGGTTAAGGGGTTAGGGTTAGGGTTAGGGTTAGGGTTAGGGTTAGGGTTAGGGTTAGGGTTAGGGTTAAGGTTAGGGTTAGGGTTAGGGTTAGGGTTAGGGTTATGGTTAGTGTTAGGATTAGGGTTAGGGTTAGGGTCAGGGTTATGTTTAGGGTTAGGGTTAGGGTTAGGGTTAGATTTAGGATCAGGTTTAGGTTTATTGTTAGATTTAGGGTTTACGGTTTAAGGTTTATGGTTTAGGATTGTTTAAGGTTTAGGGTGGATTAGGTTTAGGGTTTAGAGTTTAGTGTTATGGTTACGGTTAGTGTAAGGGTTAGGGTTAGGTTAGGGTTAGGGTAATGTTTAGGGTTAGGGTTAGGGTTAGGGTTAGGGGTTAGGGTTAGTGTTAGGGTTAGGGTTATTATTAGGGGGTTAGGTTTAAGTTTAGGATTAGTGTTAGGGTTAGAATTAGAAATAGGGTTAGTGTTAGGATTAGGGTCAGGGTTAGGTTTAGGGTTAGTGTTAGGGTTAGGGTTAGGGTCAGGGATGGTTTAGGGTTAGGGTTAGGGTTAGGGTTAGATTTAGGGTCAGGTTTAGGTTTATTGTTAGATTTAGGATTTAGGGTCTAAGGTTTATGGTTTAGGATTGTTTACGGTTTAGGGTGGATTAGGTTTAGGGTTTAGAGTTTAGTGTTATGGTTACGGTTAAGGTTAGGGTTAGGGTTAGGGTTAGGATTACGGTTAAGGTTAGGGTTAGGATTAGGTTTAGGGTTAGGGTTAGGGTTAGGGTTAGGGTTAGGGTTAGGGTTAGGGTTAGGATTAGGGTTAGGGTTAGGGTTAGGGTAAGGTTTATGGGTTAGGGTTAGGGTTATGGTTATTGTTAGGGTTAGGGTTTAGGGTTTAGTGTTTAGGGTTTAAGGTTTAGGGTTTAGGATTGTTTAAGATTTAGGGTGGTTTAGGTTAAGGGTTTAGGGTTTAGAGTTTAGGATTGTTTAACGTTTAGGGTTGTTTAGGGTATAGTGTTTAGGGTTAAAACTTTAGGGTTGTTTAGGGTTTAGTGTTTAGGGTTTAGAATTGTTTAAGGTTTAGTGTTTAATGTTTAGGTTTATGGTTGTTTTGGGTTTAGTGTTTAGTGTTGTTTAGGGTATAGTGTTAATGGTTTAGGGTTTAGGGTTATTTATGGTTTAGTGTTTACGGTTTAGGGTATAGGGTTGTTTAGGGTTTAGTGTTTAGGGTTGTTTATGGTTTAGTGATTAGGGTTGTTTAGGGTTGTTTAGAGGTTAGTGTTTAGGGTTATTCAGTGTTTATGATTTAGGGTTATTCAGGGTTTAGGATTTATGATTGTTCAGGGTTTAGGATTTAGGGATTAAGGTTAAGGGGTTAGGGTTTGGGTTAGGGTTAGGGTTAGGGTTAGGGTTAGGGTTAGGGTTAGGGTTAGGGTTAAGGTTAGGGTTAGGGTTAGGGTTAGGGTTATGGTTAGTGTTAGGATTAGGGTTAGGGTTAGGGTCAGGGATAGGTTTAGGGTTAGGGTTAGGGTTAGGGTTAGATTTAGGGTCAGGTTTAGGTTTATTGTTAGATTTAGGGTTTAGGGTTTAAGGTTTATGGTTTAGGATTGTTTAAGGTTTAGGGTGGATTAGGTTTAGGGTTTAGAGTTTAGTGTTATGGTTATGGTTAGTGTTAGGGTTAGGGTTAGGGTTAGGGCTAGGCTTAGGGTTAGGGTTAGGGTAATGGTTAGGGTTAGGGTTAGGGTTAGGGTTAGGGTTAGGGTAAGGGTTAGGGGTTAGTGTTAGGGTTAGGGTTAGGGTTAGGGTTAGGGTTAGGGATAGGTTAGGGTTAGGGTTATTATTAGGGGGTTAGGTTTAAGTTTAGGATTATTGTTAGGGTTAGAATTAGAAATAGGGTTAGTGTTAGGATTAGGGTCAGGGTTAGGTTTAGGGTTAGGGTTAGGGTTAGGGTTAGGGTTAGGGTCAGGGAGGGTTTAGGGTTAGGGTTAGGGTTAGGGTTAGATTTAGGGTTAGGTTTAGGTTTATTGTTAGATTTAGGATTTAGGGTCTAAGGTTTATGGTTTAGGATTGTTTAAGGTTTAGGGTGGATTAGGTTTAGGGTTTAGAGTTTAGTGTTATGGTTAGAGTTAGGGTTAGGGTTAGGGTTAGGATTAGGGTTAAGGTTAGGGTTAGGGTTAGGTTTAGGGTTAGGGTTAAGGTTAGGGTTAGGGTTAGGGTTAGGGTTAGGGTTAGGGTTAGGATTAGGGTAAGAGTTAGGGTTAGGGTAAGGGTTAGGGGTTAGGGTTAGGGTTATGGTTATTGTTAGGTTTAGAGTTTAGTGTTTAGTCTTTAGTGTTTAAGGTTTAGGGTTTAGGATTGTTTAAGATTTAGGGTGGTTTAGGTTAAGGGTTTAGGGTTTAGATTTTAGGATTGTTTAAGGTTTAGGGTTGTTTACGGTATAGTGTTTAGGGTTAAAAGTTTAGGGTTGTTTAGGATTTAGTGTTTAGGGTTTAGGATTGTTTAAGGTTTAGTGTTTAAGGTTTAGGTTTTAGGGTTGTTTTGGGTTTAGTGTTTAGTGTTGTTTAGGGTATAGTGTTAATGATTTAGGGTTTAGGGTTATTTAGGGTTTAGTGTTTAAGGTTTAGGGTATAGGGTTGTTTAGGGTTTAGTGTTTAGGGTTGTTTATGGTTTAGTGATTAGGGTTGTTTAGGGTTGTTTAGAGGTTAGTGTTTAGGGTTATTCAGGGTTTATGATTTAGGGTTGTTCAGGGTTTAGGATTTATGGTTGTTCAGGGTTTAGGATTTAGGGATTAAGGTTAAGGGGTTAGGGTTAGGGTTAGGGATAGGGTTAGGGTTAGCATTATGGTTAGAGTTAGGGTTAGAGTTAGGGTTATGGGGATATGTTAGGCTTAAGGTTAGGGTTAGGGTTATGGGGTTAAGGTTAGGGTTGGGGTTAGGGTTAGGTTTAGGTTTAGGGTTAGGGTTAGGGTTATGGTTATTCTTAGACTCATGGTTTAAAATTTAGGGTTTATGGTTTAAGGTTTAGGGTTTTGGATTGTTTAAGTTTTAGGGTGGTTTAGGTTTAGGGTATAGGGTTTAGCGTTTAATATTGTTTAATGTTTAGGGTTGTTTAGGTTTTAGCGTTTAGAGTTGTTTAGGGTTTTTTAGGGTTGTTTATGATTTAGTGTTTAGGGTTGTTCAGGATTTATAATTTAGGATATTTTAAGGTTTAGGGTTTAAGGTTGTATAGTGTTTTAGGGTTTAGGGTATAATGTTTGGGGTTAAGGGTTTAGGGTGTTTTTGGAATTAGTGTTTAGGGTTTTTCGGGGTTTAGGCTTTAGGATTTAGGGTGTTAGGGTTAGTGTTAGGGTTAGGTTTAGGGTTAAGGTGAGGGTTAGGGTGAGGATTAAGGTTAGGGTTAGGGTTAAGGTTAGTGTTAGTGTTAGGGTAAGGGTTAGGCTTAGGGATAGGTTTAGGGTTAGGGTTAGGGTTAGGGTTAAGGTTAGGGTTAGGGTTAGGGTTAGGGTTAGGGGTTAGTGTTAGGGTTAGTGTTAGGGGTTAGGGGTTAGTGTTAGGGTTAGGGTTAGGGTTAGGGTTAGGGTTAGGTTTAGTGTTAGGGTTATTATTAGGTGGTTACGTTTTAGTTTAGGATTAGTGTTAGGGTTAGAATTAGAAATAGGGTTAGTGTTAGGATTAGGGTCAGGGTTAGGTTTAGCGATATGGTTAGGGTTAGGGTTAAGGGTAGGGTTAGGGTTAGGGTTAGATTTAAAGTTTAGGGTTTAGTGTTAGGATTAGGGATAGTGTGAGGTTTAGGGTTAGGTTTAGGGTTAGGGTTAGGGTTAGTGTTTGGGTTATGATTAGTGTTATTATTAGGGTTGGGGTTAGGGTCAGGTTTAGGGTTAGGGTTATGGTTAGGGATAGATTTAGGGTTAGGTTTAGGTTTATTGTTAGATTTAGGGTTTAGGGTTTAAGGTTTAAGGTTTAGGATTGTTTAAGGTTTAGGGTAGATTAGGTTTAGGGTTTAGAGTTTAGTATTATGGTTACGGTTAGGGTTAGGGTTAGGGTTAGAGTTAGGGTTAGGGTTAGGGTTAGGGTTAGGGTTAAGGTTAGGGTTAGTGTTAGTGTTAGGGCTATGGTTAGTGTTAGGTTTAGGGTTAGGGTTAGGGTCAAGGTTAGGTTTAGGGTTAGGAATAGGGTTAGGGTTAGATTTAGGGTTAGGTTTAGATTTATTGTTAGATTTAGGGTTTAGGGTTTAAGGTTTATGGTTTAGGATTGTTTAAGGTTTAGGGTGGATTAGGTTTAGGGTTTAGAGTTTAGTGTTATGGTTACGGTTAGGGTTAGGGTTAGGGATGGGGTTAGGGTTATGGTTAAGTTTATGGTAATGGTTAGGGTTAGGGTTAGGGTTAGGGTTAGGGTATAAGTTAGGGGGTTAGTGTTAGGGTTTGGGTTAGGGTTAGGGTTAGGGTTAGGGTTAGGTTAGGGTTAGGGTTAGGGTTAGGGTTAGGGGTTAGGTTTAGTGTTAGGGTTAGGGTTATTATTAGGGGGTTAGGTTTAAGTTTAGGATTAGTGTTAGTGTTAGAATTAGAAATAGGTTTAGTGTTAGGATTAGAGTCAGGGTTAGGTAAATGGTTAGGGTTAGGGTTAGGGTTAGGGTCAGGGAGGGTTTAGGGTTAGGGTTAGGGTTAGGGTTAGATTTAGGGTTAGGTTTAGGTTTATTGTTAGATTTAGGATTTAGGGTCTAAGATTTATGGTTTAGGATTTTTTAAGGTTTAGGGTGGATTAGGTTTAGGGTTTAGAGTTTAGTGTTATGGTTAAGGTTAGGGTTAGGGTTAGGGTTAGGGTTAGGATTAGAGTTAAGTTTGGGGTTAGGATTAGGTTTAGGGTTAGGGTTAGGCTTAGGGTTAGGGTTAGGGTTAGGGTTAGGGTTAGGGTTAGGATTAGGGTTAGGGTTAGGGTTAGGGTTAGGGTTAAGGGTAGGGTTAGGGTTAGGGTTAGGGTTAGGGGTTAGTGTTAGGGTTAGTGTTAGGGGTTATGGTTAGTGTTAGGGTTAGGGTTAGGGTTAGGGTTAGGGTTAGGTTTAGTGTTAGGGTTATTATTAGGGGGTTACGTTTTAGTTTAGGATTAGTGTTAGGGTTAGAATTAGAAATAGGGTTAGTGTTAGGATTAGGGTCAGGTTTAGGTTTAGCGATATGGTTAGGGTTAGGGTTAAAGGTAGGGTTAGGGTTAGGGTTAGATTTAAAGTTTAGGGTTTAGTGTTAGGATTAGGGATAGTGTGAGGTTTAGGGTTAGGTTTAGGGTTAGGGTTAGGGTTAGTGTTTGGGTTATGATTAGTGTTATTATTAGGGTTAGGGTTAGGGTCAGGTTTAGGTTTAGGGTTAGGGTTAGGGTTAGGGATAGATTTAGGGTTAGGTTTAGGTTTATTGTTAGATTTAGGGTTTAGGGTTTAAGGTTTAAGGTTTAGGATTGTTTAAGGTTTAGGGTAGATTAGGTTTAGGGTTTAGAGTTTAGTATTATGGTTACGGTTAGGGTTAGGGTTAGGGTTAGAGTTAGGGTTAGGGTTAGGGTTAGGGTTAGGGTTAAGGTTAGGGTTAGTGTTAGGGTTAGGGTTATGGTTAGTGTTAGGATTAGGGTTAGGGTTAGGGTCAAGGTTAGGTTTAGGGTTAGGGATAGGGTTAGGGTTAGATTTAGGGTTAGGTTTAGGTTTATTGTTAGATTTAGGATTTAGGGTTTAAGGTTTATGGTTTAGGATTGTTTAAGGTTTAGGGTGGATTAGGTTTAGGGTTTAGAGTTTAGTGTTATGGTTACGGTTAGGGTTAGGGTTAGGGATGGGGTTAGGGTTAGGGTTAGGTTTATGGTAATGGTTAGGGTTAGGGTTAGGGTTAGGGTTAGGGTATAAGTTAGGGGGTTAGTGTTAGGGTTTGGGTTAGGGTTAGGATTAGGGTTAGGGTTAGGTTAGGGTTAGGGTTAGGGTTAGGGTTAGGGGTTAGGTTTAGTGTTAGGGTTAGGGTTATTATTAGGGGGTTAGGTTTAAGTTTAGGATTAGTGTTAGGGTTAGAATTAGAAATAGGGTTAGTGTTAGGATTAGGGTCAGGGTTAGGTTTAGGATTAGGGTTAGGGTTAGGGTTAGGGTCAGGGAGGGTTTAGGGTTAGGGTTAGGGTTAGGGTTAGATTTAGGGTTAGGTTTAGGTTTATTGTTAGATTTAGGATTTAGGGTCTAAGGTTTATGGTTTAGGATTGTTTAAGGTTTAGGGTGGATTAGGTTTAGGGTTTAGAGTTTAGTGTTATGGTTACGGTTAGGGTTAGGGTTAGGTTTAGGGTTAGGATTAGGGTTAAGGTTGGGTTTAGGATTAGGTTTAGGGTTAGGGTTAGGCTTAGGGTTAGGGTTAGGGTTAGGGTTAGGGTTAGGGTTAGGATTAGGGTTAGGGTTAGGGTTAGGGTAAGGGTTAGGGATTAGGGTTAGGGTTATGGTTATTGTTAGGTTTAGGGTTTAGTGTTTAGGGTTTAAGGTTTAGGGTTTATGATTGTTTAAGATTTAGGGTGGT
>NW_027667640.1:4670000-4685000 GCF_963924665.1 Micromys minutus
TTAGGTTTAGGGTTAGGGTTAGGGTTAGGGTTAGGTTTAGTGTTAGGGTTACGTTTAGGGTTAGGGTTAGGGTTAGGATTAGGGTTAGGGTTATGGTAATTGTTAGGTTTAGGGTTTAAGTTTTAGGGTTTAGGATTGTTTAAGGTTTATCGTAACTTAAATTTAGGGTTTACAATTTAGTGTTAGGGTTATGGTTAGTGTTAGGGTTAGGGTTAGGGTTAGGTTTAGGGTTCAGGGTTTAGGGTTTAGGATTGTTTAAGGTTTAGGGTAGATTAGGATTAGGATTTAAAGTTTAGTTTTAGGGTTAGGGTTAGGTTTAGGGTTTAGGGTTTAGTGTTAGGATTAGGGTTAGGGTTAAAGTTAGGGTGAGGGTAAGGGTTAGTATTATGTTTAGGGTTAGGGTTAGGGTTAGGGTTAGGGTTAGGGTTAGGATTAGGGTTAGGGTTAGGGTTAGGGTAAGGGTTAGGGGTTAGGGTTAGGGTTATGATTATTGTTAGGTTTAGGGTTTAGGGTTTAGTGTTTAGGGTTTAAGGTTTAGGGTTTAGGATTGTTTAAGATTTAGGGTGGTTTAGGTTAAGGGTTTAGGGTTTAGAGTTTAGGATTGTTTAAGGTTTAGGGTTGTTTAGGGTATAGTGTTGAGGGTTAAAAGTTTAGGGTTGTTTAGGGTTTAGTGTTTAGGGTTTAGGGTTGTTTAAGGTTTAGTGTTTAAGGTTTAGGTTTTAGGGTTGTTTTGGGTTTAGTGTTTAGTGTTATTTAGGGTATAGTGTTAATGGTTTAGGGTTTAGGGTTATTTAGGGTTTTGTGTTTAAGGTTTAGGGTATAGGGTTGTTTAGGGTTTAGTGTTTAGGGTTGTTTATGTTTTAGTGATTAGGGTTGTTTAGGGTTGTTTAGAGGTTAGTGTTTAGGGTTATTCAGGGTTTATGATTTAGGGCTGTTCAGGGTTTAGGATTTATGGTTGTTCAGGGTTTAGGATTTAGGGATTAAGGTTAAGGGGTTAGGGTTAGGGTTAAGGTTAGGGTTAGGGGTAGGGTTAGGGTTAGGGTTATGGTTAGTGTTAGGATTAGGGTTAGGGTTAGGGTCAGGGTTAGGTTTAGGGTTAAGGTTAGGGTTAGGGTTAGATTTAGGGTCAGGTTTAGGTTTATTGTTAGATTTAGGGTTTAGGGTTTAAGGTTTATGGTTTAGGATTGTTTAAGGTTTAGGGTGGATTAGTTTTAGTGTTTAGAGTTTAGTGTTATGGTTACGGTTAGTGTTAGGGTTAGGGTTAGGGTTAGGGTTAGGGTTAGGGTAATGGATAGGGTTAGGGTTAGGGTTAGGGTTAGGGTAAGGGTTAGGGGTTAGGGTTAGGGTTAGGGTTAGGGTTAGGGTTAGGGTTAGGGGTTAGGGTTAGTGTTAGGATTAGGGTTATTATTAGGGGTTTAGGTTTAAGTTTAGGATTAGTGTTAGGGTTAGAATTAGAAATAGGGTTAGTGTTAGGATTAGGGTCAGTGTTAGGTTTAGGGTTAGAGTTAGTGTTAGGGTTAGGGTTAGGGTCAGAAAGGGTTGAGGGTTAGGGTTAGGGTTAGGGTTAGATTTAGGGTTAGGTTTAGGTTTATTGTTAGATTTAGGATTTAGGGTCTAAGGTTTATGGTTTAGGATTGTTTAAGGTTTAGGGTGGATTAGGTTTAGGGTTTAGAGTTTAGTGTTATGGTTACGGTTAGGGTTAGGGTTAGGGTTAGGGTTAGGATTAGGGTTAAGGTTAGGGTTAGGATTAGGTTTAGGGTTAAGGTTAGGGTTAGGGTTAGGGTTAGGTTAGGGTTAAGGTAAGGGTTAGGATTAGGGTTAGGGTTAGGGTTAGGGTAAGGGTTAGGGGTTAGGGTTAGGGTTATGGTTATTGTTAGGTTTAGGGTTTAGGGTTTAGTGTTTAGGGTTTAAGGTTTAGGGTTTAGGATTGTTTAAGATTTAGGGTGGTTTAGGTTAAGGGTTTAGGGTTTAGACTTTAGGATTGTTTAAGGTTTATGGTTGTTTAGGGTATAGTGTTTAGGGTTAAAAGTTTAGGGTTGTTTAGGCTTTAGTGTTTAGGGTTTAGGGTTGTTTAAGTTTTAGTTTTTAAGGTTTAGGATTTAGGGTTGTTTTGGGTTTAGTGTTTAGTCTTGTTTAGGGTATAGTGTTAATGGTTTAGGATTTAGGGTTATTTAGGGTTTAGTGTTTAAGGTTTAGGGTATAGGGTTGTTTAGGGTTTAGTGTTTAGGGTTGTTTATGGTTTAGTGATTAGGGTTGTTTAGGGTTGTTTAGAGGTTAGTGTTTAGGGTTATTCAGGGTTTATGATTTAGGGTTGTTCAGGGTTTAGGATTTATGGTTGTTCAGGGTTTAGGATTTAGGGATTAAGGTTAAGGGGTTAGGGTTAGGGTTAGGGTTAGGGTTAGGGTTAGGGTTAGGGGTAGGGTTAGGGTTAGGGTTAAGGTTAGGGTTAGGGTTAGGGTTAAGGTTATGGTTAGTGTTTGGATTAGGGTTACGGTTAGGGTCAGGGTTAGGTTTAGGGTTAGGGTTAGGGTTAGGGTTAGATTTAGTGTCAGGTTTAGGTTTATTGTTAGATTTAGGGTTTAGGGTTTAAGGTTTATGGTTTAGGATTTTTTAAAGTTTAGGGTGGATTAGGTTTAGGGTTTAGAGTTTAGTGTTATGGTTACGGTTAGTGTTAGGGTTAGGGTTAGGGTTAGGGTTAGGGTTAGGGTTAGGTTAGGGTTAGGGTTAGGTTTAGGGTTTAGGGTTTAGTGTTAGGATTAGGGTTAGGGTTAAAGTTAGGGTTAGGGTAAGGGTTAGGATTAGGTTTAGGGTTAGGGTTAGGGTTAGGGTTAGGTTTAGGGTTAGGATTAGGGTTAGGGTTAGGGTTAGGGTAAGGGTTAGGGGTTAGGGTTAGGGTTATGGTTATTGTTAAGTTTAGGGTTTAGGGTTTAGTGTTTAGGGTTTAAGGTTTAGGGTTTAGGATTGTTTAAGATTTAGGGTGGTTTAGGTTAAGGGTTTAGGGTTTAGAGTTTAGGATTGTTTAAGGTTTAGGGTTGATTAGGGTATAGTGTTTAGGTTTAAAAGTTTAGGGTTGTTTAGGGTTTAGTGTTTAGGGTTTAGGGTTGTTTGAGGTTTAGTGTTTAAGGTTTAGGTTTTAGGGTTGTTCTGGGTTTAGTGTTTAGTGTTGTTTAGGGTATAGTGTTAATGGTTTAGGGTTTAGGGTTATTTAGGGTTTAGTGTTTAAGGTTTAGGGTATAGGGTTGTTTAGGGTTTAGTGTTTAGGGTTGTTTATGGTTTAGTGATTAGGGTTGTTTAGGGTTGTTTAGAGGTTAGTGTTTAGGGTTATTCAGGGTTTATGATTTAGGGTTGTTCAGGGTTTAGGATTTATGGTTGTTCAGGGTTTAGGATTTAGGGATTAAGGTTAAGGGGTTAAGGTTAGGGTTAGGGTTAGGGTTAGTATTAGGGTTAGAGTTAGGGTTAGAGTAAAGGTTATGGGGTTATGTTAGGCTTAAGGTTTGGGTTAGAGTTATGGGGTTAAGGTTAGGGTTGTGGTTAGGGTTAGGTTTAGGTTTAGGGTTAGGGTTAGGGTTATGGTTATTCTTAGACTTATGGTTTAAAATTTAGGGTTTATTGTTTAAGGTTTAGGGTTTAGGATTGTTTAAGTTTTAGTGTGGTTTAGGTTTAGGGTATAGGGTTTAGCGTTTAAGATTGTTTAATGTTTAGGGTTGTTTAGGTTTTAGCATTTAGAGTTGTTTAGGGTTTTTTAGGGTTGTTTATGATTTAGTGTTTAGGCTTGTTCAGGATTTATGATTTAGGATATTTTAAGGTTTAGGGTTTAAGGTTGTATAGTGTTTTAGGGTTTAGGGTATAATGTTTAGGGTTAAGGGTTTAAGGTTGTTTAGGGTATAGTGTTAATGGTTTTAGGGTTTAGGCTTGTTTAGGGTTTAGTGTTTAGGGTTTAGGGTTTAGGGTTTTTTAGCGTTTAGTGTTTATAGTTTAGGGTTTAGGGTGCTCTATGAATTAGTGTTTAGGGTTTTTCGGGGTTTAGGGTTTAGGATTTAGGGTGTTAGGGTTAGTGTTAGGGTTAGGTTTAGGGTTAAGGTGAGGGTTAGGGTGAGGGTTAAGGTTAGGATTAGGGTTAAGGTTAGTGTTAGTGTTAGAATAAGGGTTAGGGTTAGGGATAGGATTAGGGTTAGGGTTAGGGTTAGGGTTAAGGTTAGGGTTAGGGTTAGGGTTTGGGTTAGGGGTTTTGGTTAGGGTTAGTGTTAGGGGTTAGGGGTTAGTGTTAGGGTTAGGGTTAGGGTTAGGGTTAGGGTTAGGGTTAGGTTTAGTGTTAGGGTTATTATTAGGGGGTTAGGTTTTAGTTTAGGATTAGTGTTAGGGTTAGAATTAGAAATAGGGTTAGTGTTAGGATTAGGGTCAGGGTTAGGTTTAGAAGTATGGTTAGGGTTAGGGTTAAGGGTAGGGTTAGGGTTAGGGTTAGATTTAAAGTTTAGGGTTTAGTGTTAGGATTAGGGATAGTGTGAGGTTTAGGGTTAGTTTTATGGTTAGGGTTAGGGTTAGTGTTTGGGTTATGATTAGTGTTAGGATTAGGATTAGGGTTAGGGTCAGGTTTATGTTTAGGGTTAGGGTTAGGGTTAGTGTTAGATTTAGGGTTAGGTTTAGGTTTATTGTTAGATTTAGGGTTTAGGGTTTAAGGTTTATGGTTAAGGATTGTTTAAGTTTAAGGGTGGATTAGGTTTAGGGTTTAGAGTTTAGTATTATGGTTACGGTTAGGGTTAGGGTTAGGGTAAGAGTTAGGGTTAGGGTTAGGGTTTGGGTTAGGGTTAAGGTTAGGGTTAGTGTTAGGGTTAGGGTTATGGTTAGTGTTAGGATTAGGGTTAGGTTTAGGGTCAGGGTTAGGTTTAGGGTTAGGATTAGGGTTAGGGTTAGATTTAGGGTTAGGTTTAGGTTTATTGTTAGATTTAGGGTTTAGGGTTTAAGGTTTATGGTTTAGGATTATTTAAGGTTTAGGGTGGATTAGTTTTAGGGTTTAGAGTTTAGTGTTATGGTTACGGTTAGGGGTAGGGTTAGGGATGGGGCTAGGGTTAGGGTTAGGGTTATGGTAAGGGTTAAGTTTAGGGTTAGGGTTAGGGTTTGGGTAAAAGTTAGGGGGTTAGTGTTAGGGTTTGTTTTAGGGTTATCGTTAGGGTTAGGGTTAGGTTAGGGTTAGGGTTAGGGTTAGGGTTAGGGTTAGGGGTTAGGTTTAGTGTTAGGGTTAGGGTTATTATTAGGGGGTTAGTTTTAAGTTTAGGATTAGTGTTAGGGTTAGAATTAGAAATAGGGTTAGTGTTAGGATTAGGGTCAGTGTTAGGTTTAGGGTTAGGGTTAGGGTTAGGGTTAGGGTTAGGGTCAGGGAGGGTTTAGGGTTAGGGTTAGGGTTAGGGTTAGATTTAGGGTTAGGTTTAGGTTTATTGTTAGAGTTAGGATTTAGGGTCTAAGGTTTATGGTTTAGGATTGTTTAAGGTTTAGGGCAGATTAGGTTTAGGGTTTAGAGTTTAGTGTTATGGTTACCGTTAGGGTTAGGGTTAGGTTTAGGGTTAGGATTAGGGTTAAGGTTAGGGTTAGGATTAGGTTTAGGGTTAGGGTTAGGGTTAGGGTTAGGGTTAGGGTTAGGATTAGGGTTAGGGTTAGGGTTAGGGTAAGGGTTAGGGGTTAGGGTTAGGGTTATGGTTATTGTTAGGTTTAGGGTTTAGGGTTTAGTGTTTAGGGTTTAAGGTTTAGGGTTTAGGATTGTTTAAGGTTTATCGTAACTTAAATTTAGGGTTTACAATTTAGTGTTAGGGTTATGGTTAGTGTTAGGGTTAGGGTTAGGGTTAGGTTTAGGGTTCAGGGTTTAGGGTTTAGGATTGTTTAAGGTTTAGGGTAGATTATGTTTAGGATTTAAAGTTTAGTTTTAGGGTTAGGGTTATGTTTAGGGTTTAGGGTTTAGTGTTAGGATTAGGGTTAGGGTGAAAGTTAGGGTTAGGGTAAGGGTTAGGATTAGGTTTAGGGTTAGGGTTAGGGTTAGGGTTAGTGTTAGGTTTAGGGTTAGGGTTAGGATTAGGGTTAGAGTTAGGGTTAGGGTAAGGGTTAGGGGTTAGGGTTAGGGTTATGGTTATTGTTAGGTTTAGGGTTTAGGGTTTAGTGTTTAGGGTTTAAGGTTTAGGGTTTAGGATTGTTTAAGATTTAGGGTGGTTTAGGTTAAGGGTTTAGGGTTTAGAGTTTAGGATTGTTTAAGGTTTAGGGTTGTTTAGGGTATAGTGTTTAGGGTTAAATGTTTAGGGTTGATTAGGATTTAGTGTTTAGGGTTTAGGATTGTTTAAGGTTTAGTGTTTAAGGTTTAGGTTTTAATGTTGTTTTGGGTTTAGTGTTTAGTGTTGTTTAGGGTATAGTGTTAATGGTTTAGGGTTTAGGGTTATTTAGGGTTTAGTGTTTAAGGTTTAGGGTATAGGGTTTTTTAGGGTTTAGTGTTTAGGGTTGTTTATGGTTTAGTGATTAGGGTTGTTTAGGGTTGTTTAGAGGTTAGTGTTTAGGGTTATGCAGGGTTTATGATTTAGGGTTGTTCAGGGTTTAAGATTTATGGTTGTTCAGGGTTTAGCATTTAAGGATTAAGGTTAAGGGGTTAGGGTTAGGGTTAAGGTTAGGGTTAGGGTTAGGGTTAGGGTTAGGTTTAGGGTTAGGGTTAGGGTTAAGGTTAGGGTTAGTGTTAGGGTTAGTGTTATGGTTAGTGTTAGGATTAGGGTTAGGGTTAAGGTCAGGGTTAGGTTTAGGGTTAGGGTTAGGGTTAGGGTTAGATTTAGGGTCAGGTTTAGGTTTATTGTTAGATTTAGGATTTAGGGTCGAAGGTTTATGGTTTAGGATTGTTTAAGGTTTAGGGTGGATTAGGTTTAGGGTTTAGAGTTTAGTGTTATGGTTACGGTTAGTGTTAGGGTTAGGGTTAGGGTTAGGGTTAGGGTTAGGGTTAGGGTAATGGTTAGGGTTAGGGTTAGGGTTAGGGTTAGGGTAAGAGTTATGGGTTAGTGTTAGGGTAGGGTTAGGGTTAGGGTTAGGGTTAGGTTAGGGTTAGGGTTAGGGTTAGGGTTAGGGTTAGGTTTAGGGGTTAGGGTTAGTGTTAGTGTTAGGGTTATTATTAGGGGGTTAGGTTTAAGTTTAGGATTAGTGTTAGGGTTAGAATTAGAAATAGGGTTAGTGATAGGATTAGGGTCAGGGTTAGGTTTAGGGTTAGGGTTAGGGTTAGGGTTAGGGTTAGGGTCAGGGAGCTTTAGGGTTAGGGTTAGGGTTAGGGTTAGATTTAGGGTTAGGTTTAGGTTTATTGTTAGATTTAGGATTTAGGGTCTAAGGTTTATGGTTTAGGATTGTTTAAGGTTTAGGGTGGATTAGGTTTAGGGTTTAGAGTTTAGTGTTATGGTTACGGTTAGGGTTAGGGTTAGGGTTAGGATTACGATTAGGGTTAAGGTTAGGGTTATAATTAGGTTTAGGGTTAGGGTTTGGGTTAGGGTTAGGGTTAGGGTTAGGGTTAGGGTTAGGGTTAGGATTAGGGTTAGGGTAAGGGTTAGGGGTTAGGGTTAGGTTTATGGTTATTGTTAGGTTTAGGGTTTAGGGTTTAGTGTTTGGGTTTAAGGTTTAGGGTTTAGGTTTGTTTAAGCTTTAGGGTGGTTTAGGTTAAGGGTTTAGGGTTTAGAGTTTATGATTGTTTAAGGTTCAGGGTTGTTTAGGGTATAGTGTTTAGGGTTAAAATTTTAGGGTTGTTTAGGGTTTAGTGTTTAGGGTTTAGGGTTGTTTAAGGTTTAGTGTTTAAGGTTTAGGTTTTAGGGTTGTTTTGGGTTTAGTGTTTAGTGTTGTTTAGGGTATAGTGTTAATGGTTTAGGGTTTAGGGTTATTTAGGGTTTAGTGTTTAAGGTTTAGGGTATAGGTTTGTTTAGGGTTTAGTGTTTAGGGTTGTTTATGGTTTAGTGATTAGAGTTGTTTAGGGTTGTTTAGAGGTTAGTGTTTAGGGTTATTCAGGGTTTATGATTTAGGGTTGTTCAGGGTTTAGGATTTATGGTTGTTCAGGGTTTAGTATTTAGGGATTAATGTTAAGTGGTTAGGGTTAGGGTTAGGGTTAGGGTTAGCATTAGGGTTAGAGTTAGGGTTAGAGTTAGGGTTATGGGGTTATGTTAGGCTTAAGGTTAGGGTTAGGGTTATGGGGTTAAGGTTAGGGTTGGGGTTAGGGTTAGGTTTAGGTTTAGGGTTAGGGTTAGGGTTATTGTTATTCTTAGATTTATGGTTTAAAATTTAGGGTTTATGGTTTAAGGTTTAGGGTTTAGGATTGTGTAAGTTTTAGGGTGGTTTAGGTTTAGGGTATAGGGTTTAGCGTTTAAGATTGTTTAATGTTTAGGGTTGTTTAGGTTTTAGCGTTTAGAGTTGTTTAGGGTTTGTTAGGGTTGTTTATGATTTAGTGTTTAGGGTTGTTCAGGATTTATGATTTAGGATATTTTTAGGTTTAGGGTTTAAGGTTGTATAGTGTTTTAGGGTTTAGGGTATAATGTTTAGGGTTAAGGGTTTAGGGTTGTTTAGGGTATAGTGTTAATGGTTTTAGGGTTTAGGCTTGTTTAGGGTTTAGTGTTTAGGGTTTAGGGTTTAGGGTTTTTTAGCGTTTAGTGTTTATAGTTTAGGGTTTAGGGTGCTTGTGGAATTAGTGTTTAGGGTTTTTCGGGGTTTAGGGTTTAGGATTTAGGGTGTTAGGGTTAGTGTTAGGGTTAGGTTTAGGGTTAAGGTGAGGGTTAGGGTGAGGGTTAAGGTTAGGGTTAGGGTTAAGGTTAGTGTTAGTGTTAGGGTAAGGGTTAGGGTTAGGGATAGGGTTAGGGTTAGGGTTAGTGTTAAGGTTAGGGTTAGGGTTAGGGTTAGTTTTAGGGGTTAGTGTTAGGGTCAGTGTTAGGGGTTAGGGGTTAGTGTTAGGGTTAGGGTTAGGGTTAGGGTTAGGGTTATGTTTAGTGTTAGGGTTATTATTAGGGGTTTAGGTTTTAGTTCAGGATTAGTGTTAGGGTTAGAATTAGAAATAGGGTTAGTGTTAGGATTAGGGTCAGGGTTAGGTTTAGGGATATGGTTAGGGTTAGGGTTAAGGGTAGAGTTAGGGTTAGGGTTAGATTTAAAGTTTAGGGTTTAGTGTTAGGATTAGGGATAGTGTGAGGTTTAGGGTTAGGTTTAGGGTTAGGATTAGGGTTAGTGTTTGGGTTATGATTAGTGTTATTATTAGGGTTCGGGTTAGGGTCAGGGAGGGTTTAGGGTTAGGGTTAGGGTTAGGGTTAGATTTAGGGTTAGGTTTAGGTTTATTGTTAGATTTAGGATTTAGGGTCTAAGGTTTATGGTTTAGGATTGTTTAAGGTTTAGGGTGGATTAGGTTTAGGGTTTAGAGTTTAGTGTTATGGTTATGGTTAGGGTTAGTGTTAGGGTTAGGGTTAGGATTAGGGTTAAGGTTAGGGTTAGGATTAGGTTTAGGGTTAGGGTTAGGGTTAGGGTTAGGGTTAGGGTTAGGGTTAGGATTAGGGTTAGGGTTAGGGTAAGGGTTAGGGGTTAGGGTTAGGGTTATGGTTATTGTTAGGTTTAGGGTTTAGGGTTTAGTGTTTAGGGTTTAAGGTTTAGGGTTTAGGATTGTTTAAGATTTAGGGTGGTTTAGGTTAAGGGTTTAGGGTTTAGAGTTTAGGACTGTTTAAGGTTTAGGGTTGTTTAGGGTATAGTGTTTCGGATTAAAAGTTTAGGGTTGTTTAGGGTTTAGTGTTTAGGGTTTAGGGTTGTTTAAGGTTTAGTGTTTAAGGTTTAGGTTTTAGGGTTGTTTTGGGTTTAGTGTTTAGTGTTGTTTAGGGTATAGTGTTAATGGTTTAGGGTTTAGGGTTATTTAGGGTTTAGTGTTTAAGGTTTAGGGTATAGGGTTGTTTAGGGTTTAGTGTTTAGGGTTGTTTATGGTTTAGTGATTAGGGTTGTTTAGGGTTGTTTAGAGGTTAGTGTTTAGGGTTATTCAGGGTTTATGATTTAGGGTTGTTCAGGGTTTAGGATTTATGGTTGTTCAGGGTTTAGGATTTAGGGATTAAGGTTAAGGGGTTAGGGTTAGGGTTAGGGTTAGGGTTAGGGTAAGGGTTATTGTTAGGGTTAGGGTTAGGGTTAAGGTTAGTGTTAGGGTTAGGGTTAAGGTTATGGTTAGTGTTAGGATTAGGGTTAGGGTTAGGGTCAGGGTTAGGTTTAGGGTTAGGGTTAGGGTTAGGGTTAGATTTAGGGTCAGGTTTAGGTTTATTGTTAGATTTAGGGTTTAGGGTTTAAAATTTATGGTTTAGGATTGTTTAAGGTTTACGGTGGATTAGGTTTAGGGTTTAGAGTTTAGTGTTATTTTTACGGTTAGTGTTAGGGTTAGGGTTAGGGTTAGGGTTAGGGTTAGGGTTAAGGTAATGGTTAGGGTTAGGGTTAGGGTTATGGTTAGGGTAAGGGTTAGGGGTTAGTGTTAGGGTTAGGGTTAGGGTTAGGGTTAGGGTTAGGTTAGGGTTAGGGTTAGGGTTAGGGTTAGGGTTAGGGTTAGGGTTAGGGGTTAGGGTTAGTGTTAAGGTTAGGGTTATTATTAGGGTGTTAGGTTTTAGTTTAAGATTAGTGTTAGGGTTAGAATTAGAAATAGGGTTAGTGTTAGGATTAGGGTCAGGGTTAGGTTTAGGGTTAGGGTTAGGGTTAGGGTTAGGGTTAGGGTCAGGGAGGGTTTAGGGTTAGGGTTAGGTTTAGGGTTAGATTTAGGGTTAGGTTTAGGTTTATTGTTAGATTTAGGATTTAGGGTCTAAGGTTTATGGTTTAGGATTGTTTAAGGTTTAGGGTGGATTAGGTTTAGGGTTTAGAGTTTAGTGTTATGGTTACGGTTAGGGTTAGGGTTAGGGTTAGGGTTAGGATTAGGGTTAAGGTTAGGGTTATAATTAGGTTTAGGGTTAGGGTTTGGGTTAGGGTTAGGGTTAGGGTTAGGGTTAGGATTAGGGTTAGGGTTAGGGTTAGGGTAAGGGTTAGGGGTTAGGGTTAGGGTTATGGTTATTGTTAGGTTTAGGGTTTAGGGTTTAGTGTTTAGGGTTTAAGGTTTAGGGTTTAGGATTGTTTAAGATTTAGGGTGGTTTAGGTTAAGGGTTTAGGGTTTAGAGTTTAGGATTGTTTAAGGTTTAGGGTTGTTTAGGGTATAGTGTTTAGGGTTAAAAGTTTAGGGTTGTTTAGGGTTTAGTGTTTAGGGTTTAGGGTTTTTTAAGGTTTAGTGTTTAAGGCTTAGGTTTTAGGGTTGTTTTGGGTTTAGTGTTTAGTGTTGTTTAGGGTATAGTGTTAATGGTTTAGGGTTTAGGGTTATTTAGGGTTTAGTGTTTAAGGTTTAGGGTATAGGTTTGTTTAGGGTTTAGTGTTTAGGGTTGTTTATGGTTTAGTGATTAGGGTTGTTTAGGGTTGTTTAGAGGTTAGTGTTTAGGGTTATTCAGGGTTTATGATTTAGGGTTGTTCAGGGTTTAGGATTTATGGTTGTTCAGGGTTTAGGATTTAGGGATTAATGTTAAGTGGTTAGGGTTAGGGTTAGGGTTAGGGTTAGGGTTAGCATTAGGGTTAGAGTTAGGGTTAGAGTTAGGGTTATGGGGTTATGTTAGGCTTAAGGTTAGGGTTAGGGTTATGGGGTTAAGGTTAGGGTTGGGGTTAGGGTTAGGTTTAGGTTTAGGGTTAGGGTTAGGGTTATGGTTATTCATAGATTTATGGTTTAAAATTTAGGGTTTATGGTTTAAGGTTTAGGGTTTAGGATTGTTTAAGTTTTAGGGTGGTTTAGGTTTAGGGTATAGGGTTTAGCGTTTAAAATTCTTTAATGTTTAGGGTTGTTTAGGTTTTAGCGTTTAGAGTTGTTTAGGGTTTTTTAGGATTGTTTATGATTTAGTGTTTAGGGTTGTTCAGGATTTATGATTTAGGATATTTTAAGGTTTAGGGTTTAAGGTTGTATAGTGTTTTAGGGTTTAGGGTATAATGTTTAGGGTTAAGGGTTTAGGGTTGTTTAGGGTATAGTGTTAATGGTTTTAGGGTTTAGGCTTGTTTAGGGTTTAGTGTTTAGGGTTTAGGGTTTAGGGTTTTTTAGCGTTTAGTGTTTATAGTTTAGGGTTTAGGGTGCTTTTGGAATTAGTGTTTAGGGTTTGTCGGGGTTTAGGGTTTAGGATTTAGGGTGTTAGGGTTAGTGTTAGGGTTAGGTTTAGGGTTAAGGTGAGGGTTAGGGTGAGGGTTAAGGTTAGTGTTAGTGTTAGGGTAAGGGTTAGGGTTAGGGATAGGGTTAGGGTTAGGGTTAGGGTTAGGGTTAATGTTAGGGTTAGGGTGAGGGTTAGGGTTAGGGGTTAGTGTTAGGGTTAGTGTTAGGGGTTAGGTGTTAGTGTTAGGGTTAGGGTTAGGGTTAGGGTTAGGGTTAGGGTTATGTTTAGTGTTAGGGTTATTATTTTGGGGTTAGGTTTTAGTTTAGGATTAGTGTTAGGGTTAGAATTAGAAATAGGGTTATTGTTAGGATTAGGGTCAGGGTTAGGTTTAGGGATATGGTTAGGGTTAGGGTTAAGGGTAGAGTTTGGGTTAGGGTAAGATTTAAAGTTTAGGGTTTAGTGTTAGGATTAGGGATAGTGTGAGGTTTAGGGTTAGGTTTAGGGTTAGGGTTAGGGTTAGTGTTTGGGTTATGATTAGTGTTAGGATTAGGGTTAGGGTTAGGGTCAGGTTTAGGTTTAGGGTTAGGGTTAGGGTTAGGGTTAGATTTAGGGTTAGGTTTAGGTTTATTGTTAGATTTAGGGTTTAGGGTTTAAGGTTTAAGGTTTAGGATTGTTTAAGGTTTAGGGTAGATTAGGTTTAGGGTTTAGAGTTTAGTATTATGGTTACGGTTAGGGTTAGGGTTAGGGTTAGAGTTAGGGTTAGGGTTAGGGTTAGGGTTAGGGTTAGGGTTAAGGTTAGGGTTAATGTTAGGGTTAGGGTTAGGGTAAAAGTTAGGGGGTTATTGTTAGGGTTAGGTTTAGGGTTAGGTTTAGGGTTAGGTTAGGGTTAGGGTTAGGGTTAAGGTTAGGGGTTAGGTTTAGTGTTAGGGTTAGGGTTATTATTAGGGGGTTAGGTTTAAGTTTAGGATTAGTGTTAGGGTTAGAATTAGAATTAGGGTTAGTGTTAGGATTAGGGTAGGGTTAGGTTTAGAGTTAGGGTTAGGGTTAGGGTTAGGGTTAGGGTCAGGGAGGGTTTAGGGTTAGGGTTAGGGTTAGGGTTAGATTTAGGGTTAGGTTTAGGTTTATTGTTAGATTTAGGGTTTAGGGTTTAAGGTTTAAGGTTTAGGATTGTTTAAGGTTTAGGGTAGATTAGGTTTAGGGTTTAGAGTTTAGTATTATGGTTACGGTTAGGGTTAGGGTTAGGGTTAGAGTTAGGGTTAGGGTTAGGGTTAGGGTTAGGGTTAGGGTTAGGGTTAAGGTTAGGGTTAATGTTAGGGTTAGGGTTAGGGTAAAAGTTAGGGGGTTATTGTTAGGGTTAGGGTTAGGGTTAGGTTTAGGGTTAGGTTAGGGTTAGGGTTAGGGTTAGGGTTAGGGGTTAGGTTTAGTGTTAGGGTTAGGGTTATTATTAGGGGGTTAGGTTTAAGTTTAGGATTAGTGTTAGGGTTAGAATTAGAATTAGGGTTAGTGTTAGGATTAGGGTAGGGTTAGGTTTAGAGTTAGGGTTAGGGTTAGGGTTAGGGTTAGGGTCAGGGAGGGTTTAGGGTTAGGGTTAGGGTTAGGGTTAGATTTAGGGTTAGGTTTAGGTTTATTGTTAGATTTAGGATTTAGGGTCTAAGGTTTATTGTTTAGGATTGTTTAAGGTTTAGGGTGGATTAGGTTTAGGGTTTAGAGTTTAGTGTTATGGTTACGGTTAGGGTTAGGGTTAGGGTTAGGGTTAGGATTAGGGTTAAGGTTGGGGTTAGGATTAGGTTTAGGGTTAGGGTTAGGGTTAGGTTTAGGGTTAGGGTTAGGGTTAGGGTTAGCGTTAAAATTAGGGTTAGGGTTAGGGTTAGGGTAAGGGTTAGGGGTTAGGGTTAGGGTTATGGTTATTGTTAGGTTTAGGGTTTAGGTTTTAGTTTTTAGGGTTTAAGGTTTAGGGTTTATGATTGTTTAAGATTTAGGGTGGTTTAGGTTAAGGGTTTAGGGTTTAGAGTTTAGGATTGTTTAAGGTTTAGGATTGTTTAGGGTATAGTGTTTAGGGTTAAAAGTTTAGGGTTATTTAGGGTTTAGTGTTTAGGGTTTAGGGTTGTTTAAGGTTTAGTGTTTAAGGTTTAGGTTTTAGCGTTGTTTTGGGTTTAGTGTTTAGTGTTGTTTAGGGTATAGTGTTAATGGTTTAGGGTTTAGGGTTATTTAGGGTATAGTGTTTAAGGTTTAGGCTATAGGGTTGTTTAGGGTTTAGTGTTTAGGGTTGTTTATGGTTTAGTGATTAGGGTTGTTTAGGGTTGTTTAAAGGTTAGTGTTTAGGGTTATTCAGGGTTTATGATTAGGGTTGTTCAGGGTTTAGTATTTATGGTTGTTCATGGTTTAGGATTTAGGGATTAAGGTTAAGTGGTTAGGATTAGGGTTAGGGTTAGGGTTATGGTTAGGGTTAGCTTTAGGGTTAGAGTTAGGGTTAGAGTTAGGGTTATAGGGTTATGTTTGGCTTAAGGTTAGGGTTAGGGTTATAGGGTTAAGGTTAGGGTTGGGGTTAGGGTTAGGTTTATGTTTAGGGTTAGGGTTAGGGTTATGGTTATTCTTAGATTTATGGTTTAAAATTTAGGGTTTATGGTTTAAGGTTTAGGGTTTAGGATTGTTTAAGTTTTAGGGTGGTTTAGGTTTAGGGTATAGAATTTAGCGTTTAAGATTGTTTAATGGTTAGGGTTGTTTAGGTTTTAGCGTTTAGAGTTGTTTAGGGTTTTTTAGGGTTGTTTATAATTTAGTGTTTAGGGTTGTTCAGGATTTATGATTTAGGATATTTTAAGGTTTAGGGTTTAAGGTTGTATAGTGTTTTAGGGTTTAG
>NW_027667640.1:4690000-4692500 GCF_963924665.1 Micromys minutus
GTTAAAGTTAGGGTTAGGGTAAGGGTTAGGATTAGGTTTAGGGTTAGGGTTAGGGTTAGGGTTAGGGTTAGGGTTAGGGTTAGGGTTAGGATTAGGGTTAGGGTTAGGGTTAGGGTAAGGGTTAGGGGTTAGTGTTAGGGTTATGGTTATTGTTAGGTTTAGGGTTTAGGGTTTAGTGTTTAGGGTTTAAGGTTTAGGGTTTAGGATTGTTTAAGATTTAGGGTGGTTTAGGTTAAGGGTTTAGGGTTTAGACTTTAGGATTGTTTAAGGTTTAGGGTTGTTTAGGGTATAGTGTTTAGGGTTAAAAGTTTAGGGTTGTTTAGGCTTTAGTGTTTAGGGTTTAGGGTTGTTTAAGTTTTAGTGTTTAAGGATTAGGTTTTAGGGTTGTTTTGGGTTAATGTTTAGTGTTGTTTAGGGTATAGTGTTAATGGTTTAGGGTTTAGGGTTATTTATGGTTTAGTGTTTAGATTTTAAGGTATAGGGTTGTTCAGGGTTTAGTGTTTAGGGTTGTTTATGGTTTAGTGATTAGGGTTGTTTAGGGTTATTTAGAGGTTAGTGTTTAGGGTTATTCAGGGTTTATGATTTAGGGTTGTTCAGGGTTTAGGATTTATGGTTGTTCAGGGTGTAGGATTTAGGGATTAAGGTTAAGGTGTTAGGGTTAGGGTTAGGGTTAGGGTTAGGGTTAGGGTTAGGGTTAGGGTTAGGGTTAGGGTTAAGGTTAGGGTTAGGGTTAGGGTTAGGGTTATGGTTAGTGTTAGGATTAGGGTTAGGGTTAGGGTCAGGGTTAGGTTTAGGGTTAGGGTTAGGGTTAGGGTTAGATTTAGGGTCAGGTTTAGGTTTATTGTTAGATTTAGGGTTTAGGGTTTAAGGTTTATGGTTTAGGATTGTTTAAGGTTTAGGGTGGATTAGGTTTAGGGTTTAGAGTTTAGTGTTATGGTTATGGTTAGTGTTAGGGTTAGGGTTAGGGTTAGGGTTAGGGTTAGGTTTAGGGTAATGGTTAGGGTTAGGGTTAGGGTTAGGGTAAGGGTAAGAGTTAGGGGTTAGTGTTAGTGTTAGGGTTAGGGTTAGGGTTAGGTTAGGGTTAGGGTTAGGGTTAGGGTTAGGGTTAGGGTTAGGGTTAGGGTTAGATGTTAGGGTTAGTGTTAGGTTAGGGTTTTTATTAGGGGGTTAGGTTTAAGTTTAGGATTAGTGTTAGGGTTAGAATTAGAAATAAGTTTAGTGTTAGGATTAGGGTCAGGGTTAGGTTTAGGGTTAGGGTTAGGGTTAGGGTTAGGGTTAGGTTCAGGGAGGGTTTAGGGTTAGGGTTAGGGTTAGGGTTAGATTTAGGGTTAGGTTTAGGTTTATTGTTAGATTTAGGATTTAGGGCCTAAGGTTTATGGTTTAGGATTGTTTAAGGTTTAGGGTGGATTAGGTTTAGGGTTTAGAGTTTAGTGTTATGGTTACGGTTAGGGTTAGGGATAGGGTTAGGGTTAGGATTAGGGTTAAGGTTAGGGTTAGGATTAGGTTTAGGGTTAGGGTAGGGTTAGGGTTAGGGTTAGGGTTAGGGTTAGGGTTAGGGTTAGGATTAGGGTTAGAGTTAGGGTTAGGGTAAGGTTTAGGGGTTAGGGTTAGGGTTATGGTTATTGTTAGGTTTAGGTTTTAGGGTTTAGTGTTTAGGGTTTAAGGTTTAGGGTTTAGGATTGTTTAAGATTTAGGGTGGTTTAGGTTAAGGGTTTATGGTTTAGAGTTTAGGATTGTTTAAGGTTTAGGGTTGTTTATGGTATAGTGTTTAGGGTTAAAAGTTTAGGGTTGTTTAGGGTTTAGTGTTTAAGGTTTAGGTTTTAGGGTTGTTTTGGGTTTAGTGTTTAGTGTTGTTTAGGGTATAGTGTTAATGGTTTAGGGTTTAGGGTTATTTAGGGTTTAGTGTTTAAGGTTTAGGGTATAGGGTTGTTTAGGGTTTAGTGTTTAGGGTTGTTTATGGTTAAGTGATTAGGGTTGTTTAGGGTTGTTTAGAGGTTAGTGTTTAGGGTTATTCAGGGTTTATGATTTAGGGTTGTTCAGGGTTTAGGATTTATGGTTGCTCAGGGTTTAGGATTTAGGGATTAAGGTTAAGGGGTTAAGGTAAGGGTTAGGGTTAGGATTAGGGTTAGCATTAGGGTTAGAGTTAGGGTTAGAGTTAAGGTTATGGGGTTATGTTAGGCTTAAGGTTAGGGTTAGGGTTATGGGGTTAAGATTAGGGTTGGGGTTAGGGTTAGGGTTAGGTTAGGGTTAGGGTTAGGGTTAGGGGTTAGGGTTAGTGAAAGGGTTAGGGTTATAATTAGGGGGTTAGGTTTAAGTTTAGGATTAGTGTTAGGGTTAGAATTAGAAATAGGGTTAGTGTTAGGATTAGGGTAAGGGTTAGGTTTAGGGTTAGGGTTAGGGTTAGGGTCAGGGAGGATTTAGGGTTAGGGTTAGGGTTAGGGTTTGATTTAGGGTTAGGTTTAGGTTTATTGTTATATTTAGGATTTAGGGTCTAAGGTTT
>NW_027667640.1:4707500-4720000 GCF_963924665.1 Micromys minutus
TGATTAGTGTTGTTTAGGGTTGTTTAGAGGTTAGTGTTTAGGGTTATTCAGGGTTTATGATTTAGGGTTGTTCAGGGTTTAGGATTTATGGTTGTTCAGGGTTTAGTATTTAGGGATTAATGTTAAGTGGTTAGGGTTAGGGTTAGGGTTAGGGTTAGCATTAGGG
The DNA here is from genome assembly GCF_963924665.1 of Micromys minutus. Taxonomy (NCBI): domain Eukaryota; kingdom Metazoa; phylum Chordata; class Mammalia; order Rodentia; family Muridae; genus Micromys; species Micromys minutus. Next base: position 4,707,667 of record NW_027667640.1, read on the forward strand.
TTAGAGTTAGGGTTAGAGTTAGGGTTATGGGGTTATGTTAGGCTTAAGGTTAGGGTTAGGGTTATGGGGTTAAGGTTAGGGTTGGGGTTAGGGTTAGGTTTAGGTTTAGGGTTAGGGTTAGGGTTATTGTTATTCTTAGATTTATGGTTTAAAATTTAGGGTTTATGGTTTAAGGTTTAGGGTTTAGGATTGTGTAAGTTTTAGGGTGGTTTAGGTTTAGGGTATAGGGTTTAGCGTTTAAGATTGTTTAATGTTTAGGGTTGTTTAGGTTTTAGCGTTTAGAGTTGTTTAGGGTTTTTTAGGGTTGTTTATGATTTAGTGTTTAGGGTTGTTCAGGATTTTTGATTTAGGATATTTTTAGGTTTAGGGTTTAAGGTTGTATAGTGTTTTAGGGTTTAGGGTATAATGTTTAGGGTTAAGGGTTTAGGGTTGTTTAGGGTATAGTGTTAATGGTTTTAGGGTTTAGGCTTGTTTAGGGTTTAGTGTTTAGGGTTTAGGGTTTAGGGTTTTTTAGCGTTTAGTGTTTATAGTTTAGGGTTTAGGGTGCTTGTGGAATTAGTGTTTAGGGTTTTTCGGGGTTTAGGGTTTAGGATTTAGGGTGTTAGGGTTAGTGTTAGGGTTAGGTTTAGGGTTAAGGTGAGGGTTAGGGTGAGGGTTAAGGTTAGGGTTAGGGTTAAGGTTAGTGTTAGTGTTAGGGTAAGGGTTAGGGTTAGGGATAGGGTTAGGGTTAGGGTTAGTGTTAAGGTTAGGGTTAGGGTTAGGGTTAGTTTTAGGGGTTAGTGTTAGGGTCAGTGTTAGGGGTTAGGGGTTAGTGTTAGGGTTAGGGTTAGGGTTAGGGTTAGGGTTAGGTTTAGTGTTAGGGTTATTATTAGGGGTTTAGGTTTTAGTTCAGGATTAGTGTTAGGGTTAGAATTAGAAATAGGGTTAGTGTTAGGATTAGGGTCAGGGTTAGGTTTAGGGATATGGTTAGGGTTAGGGTTAAGGGTAGAGTTAGGGTTAGGGTTAGATTTAAAGTTTAATGTTTAGTGTTAGGATTAGGGATAGTGTGAGGTTTAGGGTTAGGTTTAGGGTTAGGATTAGGGTTAGTGTTTGGGTTATGATTAGTGTTATTATTAGGGTTCGGGTTAGGGTCAGGGAGGGTTTAGGGTTAGTGTTAGGGTTAGGGTTAGATTTAGGGTTAGGTTTAGGTTTATTGTTAGATTTAGGATTTAGGGTCTAAGGTTTATGGTTTAGGATTGTTTAAGGTTTAGGGTGGATTAGGTTTAGGGTTTAGAGTTTAGTGTTATGGTTATGGTTAGGGTTAGTGTTAGGGTTAGGGTTAGGATTAGGGTTAAGGTGAGGGTTAGGATTAGGTTTAGGGTTAGGGTTAGGGTTAGGGTTAGGGTTAGGGTTAGGGTTAGGATTAGGGTTAGGGTTAGGGTAAGGGTTAGGGGTTAGGGTTAGGGTTATGGTTATTGTTAGGTTTAGGGTTTAGGGTTTAGTGTTTAGGGTTTAAGGTTTAGGGTTTAGGATTGTTTAAGATTTAGGGTGGTTTAGGTTAAGGGTTTAGGGTTTAGAGTTTAGGACTGTTTAAGGTTTAGGGTTGTTTAGGGTATAGTGTTTCGGATTAAAAGTTTAGGGTTGTTTAGGGTTTAGTGTTTAGGGTTTAGGGTTGTTTAAGGTTTAGTGTTTAAGGTTTAGGTTTTAGGGTTGTTTTGGGTTTAGTGTTTAGTGTTGTTTAGGGTATAGTGTTAATGGTTTAGGGTTTAGGGTTATTTAGGGTTTAGTGTTTAAGGTTTAGGGTATAGGGTTGTTTAGGGTTTAGTGTTTAGGGTTGTTTATGGTTTAGTGATTAGGGTTGTTTAGGGTTGTTTAGAGGTTAGTGTTTAGGGTTATTCAGGGTTTATGATTTAGGGTTGTTCAGGGTTTAGGATTTATGGTTGTTCAGGGTTTAGGATTTAGGGATTAAGGTTAAGGGGTTAGGGTTAGGGTTAGGGTTAGGGTTAGGGTAAGGGTTATTGTTAGGGTTAGGGTTAGGGTTAAGGTTAGTGTTAGGGTTAGGGTTAAGGTTATGGTTAGTGTTAGGATTAGGGTTAGGGTTAGGGTCAGGGTTAGGTTTAGGGTTAGGGTTAGGGTTAGGGTTAGATTTAGGGTCAGGTTTAGGTTTATTGTTAGATTTAGGGTTTAGGGTTTAAAATTTATGGTTTAGGATTGTTTAAGGTTTACGGTGGATTAGGTTTAGGGTTTAGAGTTTAGTGTTATTTTTAAGGTTAGTGTTAGGGTTAGGGTTAGGGTTAGGGTTAGGGTTAGGGTTAGGGTTAGGGTTAAGGTAATGGTTAGGGTTAGGGTTAGGGTTATGGTTAGGGTAAGGGTTAGGTTTAGGTTTATTGTTAGATTTAGGATTTAGGGTCTAAGGTTTATTGTTTAGGATTGTTTAAGGTTTAGGGTGGATTAGGTTTAGGGTTTAGAGTTTAGTGTTATGGTTACGGTTAGGGTTAGGGTTAGGGTTAGGGTTAGGATTAGGGTTAAGGTTGGGGTTAGGATTAGGTTTAGGGTTAGGGTTAGGGTTAGGTTTAGGGTTAGGGTTAGGGTTAGGGTTAGCGTTAAAATTAGGGTTAGGGTTAGGGTTAGGGTAAGGGTTAGGGGTTAGGGTTAGGGTTATGGTTATTGTTAGGTTTAGGGTTTAGGTTTTAGTTTTTAGGGTTTAAGGTTTAGGGTTTAGGATTGTTTAATTTAGGGTGGTTTAGGTTAAGGGTTTAGGGTTTAGACTTTAGGATTGTTTAAGGTTTAGGGTTGTTTAGGGTATAGTGTTTAGGGTTAAAAGTTTAGGGTTGTTTAGGGTTTAGTGTTTAGGGTTTAGGGTTGTTTATGGTTTAGTGTTTAAGGTTTAGGTTTTAGGGTTGTTTTGGTTAATGTTTAGTGTTGTTTAGGGTATAGTGTTAATGGTTTAGGGTTTAGGGTTATTTAGGGTTTAGTGTTTAAGGTTTAGGGTATAGGGTTGTTTAGGGTTTAGTGTTTAGGGTTGTTTATGGTTTAGTGATTAGGGTTGTTTAGGGTTGTTTAGAGGTTAGTGTTTAGGGTTATTCAGGGTTTATGATTTAGGGTTGTTCATGGTTTAGGATTTATGGTTGTTCAGGGTTTAGGATTTAGGGATTAAGGTTAAGGGGTTAGGGTTAGGGTTAAGGTTAGTGTTAGGGTTAGGGTTAGGGTTAGGGTTAGGGTTAGGGTTAGGGTTAAGGTTAGGGTTAGGGTTAGGGTTAGGGTTATGGTTAGTGTTAGGATTAGGGTTAGGGTTAGACTCAGGGTTAGGTTTAGGGTTAGGGTTAGGGTTAGGGTTAGATTTAGGGTCAGGTTTAGGTTTATTGTTAGATTTAGGGTTTAGGGTTTAAGTTTTATGGTTTAGGATTGTTTAAGGTTTGGGGTGGATTAGGTTTAGGGTTTAGAGTTTAGTGTTATGGTTACGGTTAGTGTTAGGGTTAGTGCTAGGGTTAGGGTTAGGGTTAGGGTTAGGGTTAGGGTAATGGTTAGGGTTAGGGTTAGGGTTAGGGTTAGGGTAAGGGTTAGGGGTTAGTGTTAGGGTTAGGGTTAGGGTTAGGGTTAGGGTTAGGGTTAGGGTTAAGGTTAGGGGTTAGGGTTAGTGTTAGGGGTAGGGTTATTATTAGGGGGTTAGGTTTAAGTTTAAAATTAGTGTTAGGGTTAGAATTAGAAATAGGGTTAGTGTTAGGATTAGGGTCATGGTTAGGTTTAGGGTTAGGGTTAGGGTTAGGGTTAGGGTTAGGGTTAGGGTCAGGGAGGGTTTAGGGTTAGGGTTAGGGTTAGGGTTAGATGTAGGGTTAGGTTTAGGTTTATGGTTAGATTTAGGATTTAGGGTCTAAGGTTTATGGTTTAGGATTGTTTAAGGTTTAGGGTGGATTAGGATTAGGGTTTAGAGTTTAGTGTTATGGTTACAGTTAGGGTTAGGGTTAGGGTTAGGGTTAGGATTAGGTTTAGAGTTAGGGTTAGGGTTAGGGTTAGGGTTAGGGTTAGGGTTAGGGTTAGGATTAGGGTTAGGGTTAGGGTTAGGGTAAGGGTTAGGGGTTAGTGTTAGGGTTATGGTTATTGTTAGGTTTAGGGTTTAGGGTTTAGTGTTTAGGGTTTAAGGTTTAGGGTTTAGGATTGTTTAAGATTTGGGGTGGTTTAGGTTAAGAGTTAAGGGTTTAGACTTTAGGATTGTTTAAGCTTTAGGGTTGTTTAGGGTATAGTGTTTAGGGTTAAAAGTTTAAAGTTTTTTAGGCTTTAGTGTTTAGGGTTTAGGGTTGTTTAAGTTTTAGTGTTTAAGGTTTAGGTTTTAGGGTTGTTTTGGGTTAATGTTTAGTGTTGTTTAGGGTATAGTGTTAATGGTTTAGGGTTTAGGGTTATTTAGGGTTTAGTGTTAAAGGTTTAAGGTATAGGGTTGTTTAGGGTTTAGTGTTTAGGGTTGTTTATGTTTTAGTGATTAGGGTTGTTTAGGGTTGTTTAGAGGTTAGTGTTTAGGGTTATTCAGGGTTTATGATTTAGGGTTGTTCAGGGTTTAGGATTTATGTTTGTTCAGGGTTTAGGATTTAGGGATTAAGGTTAAGGGTTTAGGGTTAGGTTTAGGGTTAGGGTTAGGGTTAGGGTTAGGGTTAGGGTTAGGGTTAGGGTTAGGGTTAAGGTTAGGGTTAGGGTTAGGGTTAGGGTTATGGTTAGTGTTAGGATTAGGGTTAGGGTTAGAGTCAGGGTTAGGTTTAGGGTTAGGGTTAGGGTTAGTGTTAGATTTAGGGTCAGGTTTAGGTTTATTGTTAGATTTAGGGTTTAGAGTTTAAGGTTTATGGTTTAGGATTGTTTAAGGTTTGGGGTGGATTAGGTTTAGGGTTTAGAGTTTACTGTTATGGTTACGGTTAGTGTTAGGGTTAGGGTTAGGGTTAGGGTTAGGGTTAGGGTATTGGTTAGGGTTAGGGTTAGGGTTAGGGTTAGGGTAAGGGTTAGGGGTTAGTGTTAGGGTTAGGGTTAGGGTTAGGGTTAGGTTTAGGGTTAGGGTTAAGGTTAGGGGTTAGGGTTAGTGTTAGGGTTAGGGTTATTATTAGGGGGTTAGGTTTAAGTTTAGAATTAGTGTTAGGGTTAGAATTAAAAATAGGGTTAGTGTTAGGATTAGGATCAGGGTTAGGTTTAGGGTTAGGGTTAGGGTTAGGGTTAGGGTTAGGATTAGGGTCAGGGAGGGTTTAGGGTTAGGGTTAGGGTTAGGGTTAGATTTAGGGTTAGGTTTAGGTTTATTGTCAGATTTAGGATTTAGGGTCTAAGGTTTATGGTTTAGGATTGTTTAAAGTTTAGGGTGGATTAGGTTTAGTGTTTAGAGATTAGTGTTATGGTTACAGTTAGGGTTAGGGTTATGGTTAGGGTTAGGATTAGTGTTAAGGTTAGGGTTAGGATTAGGTTTAGAGTTAGGGTTAGGGTTAGGGTTAGGGTTAGGGTTAGGGTTAGGGTTATTGTTAGGGTTAGGATTAGGGTTAGGGTTAGGGTTAGGGTAAGGGTTAGGGGTTAGTGTTAGGGTTATGGTTATTGTTAGGTTTAGGGTTTAGGGTTTAGTGTTTAGGGTTTAAGGTTTAGGGTTTAGGATTGTTTAAGATTTAGGGTGGTTTAGGTTAAGGGTTTAGGGTTTAGACTTTAGGATTGTTTAAGGTTTAGGGTTGTTTAGGGTATAGTGTTTAGGGTTAAAAGTTTAGGGTTGTTTAGGCTTTAGTGTTTAGGGTTTAGGGTTGTTTAAGTTTTAGTGTTTAAGGATTAGGTTTTAGGGTTGTTTTGGGTTAATGTTTAGTGTTGTTTAGGGTATAGTGTTAATGGTTTAGGGTTTAGGGTTATTTATGGTTTAGTGTTTAGATTTTAAGGTATAGGGTTGTTCAGGGTTTAGTGTTTAGGGTTGTTTATGGTTTAGTGATTAGGGTTGTTTAGGGTTATTTAGAGGTTAGTGTTTAGGGTTATTCAGGGTTTATTATTTAGGGTCTTTCAGGGTTTAGGATTTATGGTTGTTCAGGGTTTAGGATTTAGGGATTAAGGTTAAGGTGTTAGGGTTAGGGTTAGGGTTAGGGTTAGGGTTAGGGTTAGGGTTAGGGTTAGGGTTAGGGTTAGGGTTAAGGTTAGGGTTAGGGTTAGGGTTAGGGTTATGGTTAGTGTTAGGATTAGGGTTAGGTTTAGGGTCAGGGTTAGGTTTAGGGTTAGGGTTAGATTTAGGGTCAGGTTTAGGTTTATTGTTAGATTTAGGGTTTAGGGTTTAAGGTTTATGGTTTAGGATTGTTTAAGGTTTAGGGTGGATTAGGTTTAGGGTTTAGAGTTTAGTGTTATGGTTATGGTTAGTGTTAGGGTTAGGGTTAGGGTTAGGGTTAGGGTAAGAGTTAGGGGTTAGTGTTAGTGTTAGGGTTAGGGTTAGGGTTAGGTTAGGGTTAGGGTTAGGGTTAGGGTTAGGGTTAGGGTTAGGGTTAGATGTTAGGGTTAGTGTTAGGTTAGGGTTTTTATTAGGGGGTTAGGTTTAAGTTTAGGATTAGTGTTAGGGTTAGAATTAGAAATAAGTTTAGTGTTAGGATTAGGGTCAGGGTTAGGTTTAGGGTTAGGGTTAAAGTTAGGGTTAGGGTTAGGGTCAGGGAGGGTTTAGGGTTAGGGTTAGGGTTAGGGTTAGATTTAGGGTTAGGTTTAGGTTTATTGTTAGATTTAGGATTTAGGGCCTAAGGTTTATGGTTTAGGATTGTTTAAGGTTTAGGGTGGATTAGGTTTAGGGTTTAGAGTTTAGTGTTATGGTTACGGTTAGGTTTAGGGATAGGGTTAGGGTTAGGATTAGGGTTAAGGTTAGGGTTAGGATTAGGTTTAGGGTTAGGGTTAGGGTTAGGGTTAGGGTTAGGGTTAGGGTTATGGTTAGGGTTAGGGTTAGGGTTAGGGTTAGGGTTAGGATTAGGGTTAGAGTTAGGGTTAGGGTAAGGTTTAGGGGTTAGGGTTAGGGTTATGGTTATTGTTAGGTTTAGGTTTTAGGGTTTAGTGTTTAGGGTTGAAGGTTTAGGGTTTAGGATTGTTTAAGATTTAGGGTGGTTTAGGTTAAGGGTTTATGCATTAGAGTTTAGGATTGTTTAAGGTTTAGGGTTGTTTATGGTATAGTATTTAGGGTTAAAAGTTTAGGGTTGTTTAGGGTTTAGTGTTTAAGGTTTAGGTTTTAGGGTTGTTTTGGGTTTAGTGTTTAGTGTTGTTTAGGGTATAGTGTTAATGGTTTAGGGTTTAGGGTTATTTAGGGTTTAGTGTTTAAGGTTTAGGGTATAGGGTTGTTTAGGGTTTAGTGTTTAGGGTTGTTTATGGTTTAGTGATTAGGGTTGTTTAGGGTTGTTTAGAGGTTAGTGTTTAGGGTTATTCAGGGTTTATGATTTAGGGTTGTTCAGGGTTTAGGATTTATGGTTGCTCAGGGTTTAGGATTTAGGGATTAAGGTTAAGGGGTTAAGGTAAGGGTTAGGGTTAGGATTAGGGTTAGCATTAGGGTTAGAGTTAGGGTTAGAGTTAAGGTTATGGGGTTATGTTAGGCTTAAGGTTAGGGTTAGGGTTATGGGGTTAAGGTTAGGGTTGGGGTTAGGGTTAGGGTTAGGTTAGGGTTAGGGTTAGGGTTAGGGGTTAGGGTTAGTGAAAGGGTTAGGGTTATTATTAGGGGGTTAGGTTTAAGTTTAGGATTAGTGTTAGGGTTAGAATTAGAAATAGGGTTAGTGTTAGGATTAGGGTAAGGGTTAGGTTTAGGGTTAGGGTTAGGGTTAGGGTCAGGGAGGATTTAGGGTTAGGGTTAGGGTTAGGGTTTGATTTAGGGTTAGGTTTAGGTTTATTGTTATATTTAGGATTTAGGGTCTAAGGTTTATGGTTTAGGATTGTATAAGGTTTAGGGTGGATTAGGTTTAGGGTTTAGAGTTTAGTGTTATGGTTACGGTTAGGGTTAGGGTTCGGGTTAGGATTAGGGTTAAGGTTAGGGTTAGGATTATGTATAGGGTTAGGGTTAGGGTTAGGGTTAGGGTTAGGGTTAGGGTTAGGATTAGGTTTAGGGTTAGGGTTACGGTTAGGGTTAGGGTTAGGGTTAGGATTAGGGTTAAGGTTAGGGTTAGGTTTAGGTTTAGGGTTAGGTTTAGGGTTAGGGTTAGGGTTAGGGTTAGGGTTAGGATTAGGGTTAGGGTTAGGGTTAGGGTAAGGGTTAGGGGTTAGGGTTAGGGTTATGGTTATTGTTAGGATTAGGGTTTAGAGTTTAGTGTTTAGGGTTTAAGGTTTAGGGTTTAGGATTGTTTAAGATTTAGGGTGGTTTAGGTTAAGGGTTTAGGGTTTAGAGTTTAGGATTGTTTAAGGTTTAGGGTTGTTTAGGGTATAGTGTTTAGGGTTAAAAGTTTAGGGTTGTTTAGGTTTTAGTGTTTAGGGTTTAGGGTTGTTTAAGGTTTAGTGTTTAAGGTTTAGGTTTTAGGGTTGTTTTGGGTTTAGTGTTTAGTGTTGTTTAGGGTATAGTGTTAATGGTTTAGGGTTTAGGGTTATTTAGGGTTTAGTGTTTAAGGTTTAAGGTATAGGTTTGTTTAGGGTTTAGTGTTTAGGGTTGTTTATGGTTTAGTGATTAGGGTTGTTTAGGGTTGTTTAGAGGTTAGTGTTTAGGGTTATTCAGGGTTTATGATTTAGGGTTGTTCAGGGTTTAGGATTTATGTTTGTTCAGGTTTTAGGATTTAGGGATTAAGGTTAAGGGGTTAGGGTTAGGTTTAGGGTTAGGGTTAGGGTTAGAATTAAAGTTTAGGGTTTAGTGTTAGGATTAGGGATAGTGTGAGGTTTAGGGTTAGGTTTAGGGTTAGGGTTAGGGTTAGTGTTTGGGTTATGATTAGTGTTAGGATTAGGATTAGGGTTAGGGTCAGGTTTATGTTTAGGGTTAGGGTTAGGGTTAGGGTTAGGGTTATATTTAGGGTTTGGTTTAGGTTTATTGTTACATTTAGGGTTTAGGGTTTAAGGTTTATGGTTTAGGATTATTTAAGTTTAAGGGTGGATTAGGTTTAGGGTTTAGAGTTTAGTATTATGGTTACGGTTAGGGTTAGGGTTTGGGTTAGAGTTAGGGTTAGGGTTAGGGTTAGGGTTAAGGTTAGGGTTAGTGTTAGGGTTAGGGTTATGGTTATTGGTAGGATTAGGGTTAGGGTTAGATTTAGGGTTAGGTTTAGGGTTAGGGATAGGGTTAGGGTTAGATTTAGGGTTAGGTTTAGGTTTATTGTTAGATTTAGGGTTTAGGGTTTAAGGTTTATGGTTTAGGATTGTTTAAGATTTAGGGTGGATTAGGTTTAGGGTTTAGAGTTTAGTGTTATGGTTACGGTTAGGGTTAGGGTTAGGGATGGGGTTAGGGTTAGGGTTAGGGTTATGGTAAGGGTTAGGTTTAGGGTTAGGGTTAGGGTTAGGGTAAAAGTTAGGAGGTTAGTGTTAGGGTTTGTGTTAGGGTTAGGGTTAGGGTTAGGGTTAGGTTAGGGTTAGGGATAGGTTAGGGTTAGGGTTAGGGTTAGGGTTAGGGTTAGGGTTAGGGGTTAGGGTTAGTGAAAGGGTTAGGGTTATTATTAGGGAGTTAGGTTTAAGTTTAGGATTAGTGTTAGGGTTAGAATTAGAAATAGGGTTAGTGTTAGGATTAGGGTCAATGTTAGGTTTAGGGTTAGTGTTAGGGTTAGGGTTAGGGTCAGGGAGGGTTTAGGGTTAGGGTTAGGTTTAGAGTAAGATTTAAGGTTAGGTTTAGGTTTATTGTTAGATTTAGGATTTAGGGTCTAAGGTTTATGGTTTAGGATTGTTTAAGGTTTAGGGTGGATTAGGTTTAGGGTTTAGAGTTTAGTGTTATGGTTACGGTTAGGGTTAGGGTTAGGGTTAGGGTTAGGTTTAGGGTTAGGGTTAGGGTTAGGGTTAGGATTAGGTTTAGGGTTAGGGTTACGGTTAGGGTTAGGGTTAGGGTTAGGATTAGGGTTAAGTTTAGGGTTAGGTTTAGGGTTAGGTTTAGTGTTAGGGTTATGGTTAGGGTTAGGGTTAGGATTAGGGTTAGGGTTAGGGTTAGGGTAAGGGTTGGGGGTTAGAGTTAGGGTTATGGTTATTGTTAGGTTTAGGGTTTAGAGTTTAGTGTTTAGGGTTTAAGGTTTAGGGTTTAGGATTGTTTAAGATTTAGGGTGGTTTAGGTTAAGGGTTTAGGGTTTAGAGTTTAGGATTGTTTAAGGTTTAGGGTTGTTTAGGGTATAGTGTTTAGGGTTAAAAGTTTAGGGTTGTTTAGGTTTTAGTGTTTAGGGTTTAGGGTTGTTTAAGGTTTAGTGTTTAAGGTTTAGGTTTTAGGGTTGTTTTGGGTTTAGTGTTTAGTGTTGTTTAGGGTATAGTGTTAATGGTTTAGGGTTTAGGGTTATTTAGGGTTTAGTGTTTAAGGTTTAAGGTATAGGTTTGTTTAGGGTTTAGTGTTTAGGGTTGTTTATGGTTTAGTGATTAGGGTTGTTTAGGGTTGTTTAGAGGTTAGTGTTTAGGGTTATTCAGGGTTTATGATTTAGGGTTGTTCAGGGTTTAGGATTTATGTTTGTTCAGGTTTTAGGATTTAGGGATTAAGGTTAAGGGGTTAGGGTTAGGTTTAGGGTTAGGGTTAGGGTTAGAATTAAAGTTTAGGGTTTAGTGTTAGGATTAGGGATAGTGTGAGGTTTAGGGTTAGGTTTAGGGTTAGGGTTAGGGTTAGTGTTTGGGTTATGATTAGTGTTAGGATTAGGATTAGGGTTAGGGTCAGGTTTATGTTTAGGGTTAGGGTTAGGGTTAGGGTTAGGGTTATATTTAGGGTTTGGTTTAGGTTTATTGTTACATTTAGGGTTTAGGGTTTAAGGTTTATGGTTTAGGATTATTTAAGTTTAAGGGTGGATTAGGTTTAGGGTTTAGAGTTTAGTATTATGGTTACGGTTAGGGTTAGGGTTTGGGTTAGAGTTAGGGTTAGGGTTAGGGTTAGGGTTAAGGTTAGGGTTAGTGTTAGGGTTAGGGTTATGGTTATTGGTAGGATTAGGGTTAGGGTTAGATTTAGGGTTAGGTTTAGGGTTAGGGATAGGGTTAGGGTTAGATTTAGGGTTAGGTTTAGGTTTATTGTTAGATTTAGGGTTTAGGGTTTAAGGTTTATGGTTTAGGATTGTTTAAGATTTAGGGTGGATTAGGTTTAGGGTTTAGAGTTTAGTGTTATGGTTACGGTTAGGGTTAGGGTTAGGGATGGGGTTAGGGTTAGGGTTAGGGTTATGGTAAGGGTTAGGTTTAGGGTTAGGGTTAGGGTTAGGGTAAAAGTTAGGAGGTTAGTGTTAGGGTTTGTGTTAGGGTTAGGGTTAGGGTTAGGGTTAGGTTAGGGTTAGGGATAGGTTAGGGTTAGGGTTAGGGTTAGGGTTAGGGTTAGGGTTAGGGGTTAGGGTTAGTGAAAGGGTTAGGGTTATTATTAGGGAGTTAGGTTTAAGTTTAGGATTAGTGTTAGGGTTAGAATTAGAAATAGGGTTAGTGTTAGGATTAGGGTCAATGTTAGGTTTAGGGTTAGTGTTAGGGTTAGGGTTAGGGTCAGGGAGGGTTTAGGGTTAGGGTTAGGTTTAGAGTAAGATTTAAGGTTAGGTTTAGGTTTATTGTTAGATTTAGGATTTAGGGTCTAAGGTTTATGGTTTAGGATTGTTTAAGGTTTAGGGTGGATTAGGTTTAGGGTTTAGAGTTTAGTGTTATGGTTACGGTTAGGGTTAGGGTTAGGGTTAGGGTTAGGTTTAGGGTTAGGGTTAGGGTTAGGGTTAGGATTAGGTTTAGGGTTAGGGTTACGGTTAGGGTTAGGGTTAGGGTTAGGATTAGGGTTAAGTTTAGGGTTAGGTTTAGGGTTAGGTTTAGTGTTAGGGTTATGGTTAAGGTTAGGGTTAGGATTAGGGTTAGGGTTAGGGTTAGGGTAAGGGTTGGGGGTTAGAGTTAGGGTTATGGTTATTGTTAGGTTTAGGGTTTAGAGTTTAGTGTTTAGGGTTTAAGGTTTAGGGTTTAGGATTGTTTAAGATTTAGGGTGGTTTAGGTTAAGGGTTTAGGGTTTAGAGTTTAGGATTGTTTAAGGTTTAGGGTTGTTTAGGGTATAGTGTTTAGGGTTAAAAGTTTAGGGTTGTTTAGGTTTTAGTGTTTAGGGTTTAGGGTTGTTTAAGGTTTAGTGTTTAAGGTTTAGGTTTTAGGGTTGTTTTGGGTTTAGTGTTTAGTGTTTTTAGGGTATAGTGTTAATGGTTTAGGGTTTAGGGTTATTTAGGGTTTAGTGTTTAAGGTTTAAGGTATAGGGCTGTTTAGGGTTTAGTGTTTAGGGTTGTTTATGGTTTAGTGATCAGGGTTGTTTAGGGTTGTT
>NW_027667640.1:4727500-4732500 GCF_963924665.1 Micromys minutus
TAGGGTGGATTAGGTTTAGGGTTTAGAGTTTAGTGTTATGGTTACGGTTAGGGTTAGGGTTAGGGTTAGGTTTAGGATTAGGGTTAAGGTTAGGGTTAGGATTAGGTTTTGGGTTAGGGTTAGGGTTAGGGTTAGGGTTAGGGTTAGGGTTAGGATTAGGGTTAGGGTTAGGGTTAGGGTAAGGGTTAGGGGTTAGGGTTAGGGTTATGGTTATTGTTAGGTTTAGGGTTTAGGGTTTAGTGTTTAGGGTTTAAGGTATAGCGTTTAGGATTGTTTAAGATTTAGGGTGGTTTAGGTTAAGGGTTTAGGGTTTAGAGTTTAGGATTGTTTAAGGTTTAGGGTTGTTTAGGGTATAGTGTTTAGGGTTAAAAGTTTAGGGTTGTTTAGGGTTTAGTGTTTAGGGTTTAGGGTTGTTTAAGGTTTAGTGTTTAAGGTTTAGGTTTTAGGGTTGTTTTGGGTTTAGTGTTTAGTGTTGTTTAGGGTATAGTGCTAATGGTTTAGGGTTTAGGTTTATTTAGGGTTTAGTGTTTCAGGTTTAGGGTATAGGGTTGTTTACGGTGTAATGTTTAGGGTTGTTTATGGTTTAGTGATTAGGGTTGTTTAGGGTTGTTTAGAGGTTAGTGTTTAGGGTTATTCAGGGTTTATGATTTAGGGTTGTTCAGGGTTTAGGATTTATGGTTGTTCAGGGTTTAGGATTTAGGGATTAAGGTTAAGGGGTTAGGGTTAGGGTTAGTGTTAAGGTTAGGGTTAGGGTTAGGGTTAGAGTTTGGGTTAGAGTTAGGGTCAGGTTTAGGTTTAGGGTTAGGGTTAGGGTTAGGGTTAGGGTAAGGGTTAGATTTAGCGTCATGTTTAGGTTTATTGTTAGATTTAGGGTTTAGGGTTTAAGGTTTATGGTTTAGGATTGTTTAAGGTTTAGGGTGGATTAGGTTTAGGGTTTAGAGTTTAGTGTTATGGTTACGGTTAGGGTTAGGGTTAGGGATGGGTTTAGGGTTAGGGTTAGGGTTATGGTAAGGGTTAGGGTTAGGGTTAGGGTTAGGGTTATGGTAAAAGTTAGGGGGTTAGTGTTAGGGTTTGGGTTAGGGTTAGGGTTAGGGTTAGGGTTAGGTTAGGGTTAGGGTTAGGGTTAGGGTTAGGGTTAGGGGTTAGGGTTAGTGTTAGGGTTAGGGTTATTATTAGGGGGTTAGGTTTACGTTTAGGATTAGTGTTAGGGTTAGAATTAGAAATAGGGTTAGTGTTAGGATTAGGGTCAGGGTTAGGTTTAGGGTTAGGGTTAGGGTTAGGGTTAGGGTTAAAGTCAGGGAGGGTTAAGGGTTAGGGTTAGGGTAAGGGTTAGATTTAGGGTTAGGTTTAGTTTTATTGTTAGATTTAGGATTTAGGGTCTAAGGTTTATGGTTTAGGATTGTTTAAGGTTTAGGGTGGATTAGGTTTAGGGTTTAGAGTTTAGTGTTATGGTTACGGTTAGGGTTAGGGTTAGTGTTAGGGTTAGGATTAGGGTTAAGGTTAGGGTTAGGATTAGGTTTAGGGTTAGGGTTAGGGTTAGGGTTAGGGTTAGGGTTAGGGTTAGGATTAGGGTTAGGGTTAGGGTTAGGGTAAGGGTTAGGGGTTAGGGTTAGGGTTATGGTTATTGTTAGGTTTAGGGTTTAGTGTTTAGTGTTTAGGGTTTAAGGTTTAGGGTTTAGGATTGTTTAAGGTTTTGGGTGGTTGAGGTTAAGGGTTTAGGGTTTAGAGTTTAGGATTGTTTAAGGTTTAAGGTTGTTTAGGGTATAGAGTTTAGGGTTAAAAGTTTAGGGTTGTTTAGGGTTTAGTGTTTAGGGTTTAGGGTTGTTTAAGGTTTAGTGTTTAAGGTTTAGGTTTTAGGGTTGTTTTGGGTTTAGTGTTTAGTGTTGTTTAGGGTATAGTGTTAATGGTTTAGGGTTTAGGGTTATTTAGGGTTTAGTGTTTAAGGTTTAGGGTATAGGGTTGTTTAGGGTTTAGTGTTTAGGGTTGTTTATGGTTTAGTGATTAGGGTTGTTTAGGGTTGTTTAGAGGTTAGTGTTTAGGGTTATTCAGGGTTTATGATTTAGGGTTGTTCAGGGTTTAGGATTTATGGTTGTTCAGGGTTTAGGATTTAGAGATTAAGGTTAAGTGGTTAGGGTTAGGGTTAGGGTTAGGGTTAGGGTTTGGGTTAGGGTTAGGGTTAGCATTAGGGTTAGAGTTAGGGTTAGGGGTTAGGGTTAGGGTTAGTGTTAGGGGTTAGGGGTTAGGGTTAGGGTTAGGGTTAGTGTTAGGGTTATGGTTAGGGTTAGTGTTAGGGTTAAGGTTAGGGTTAGGGTTAAGGTTAGGGTTAGGGTTAGGGTTAGGGTTAGGGTTAGGGTTAGGGTTAGGGTTAGGGTAAGGTTAGGGTTAGGGTTAGGGTTAGGGTTTGCGGTTAGGGTTAGGGTTAGTGTTAGGGGTTAGGGGTTAGGGTTAGGGTTAGGGTTAGGGTTAGTGTTAGGGTTATGGTTAGGGTTAGGGTGAGGGTTAGGGTTAGGGTTAAGGTTAGGGTTAGGGTTAAGGTTAGTGTTAGTGTTAGGGTAAGGGTTAGGGTTAGGGATAGGGTTAGGGTTAGGGTTAGGGTTAGGGTTAGTGTTAGTGTTAGGGTTAGGTTAGGGTTAGGGTTAGGGTTAGGGGTTAGGGTCAGGGTTAGCGTTAGGGGTTAGGGGTTAGGGTTAGGGTTAGGGTTAGGGTTAGAGTTAGGGTTAGGGTTAGGTTTAATGTTAGGGTTATTATTAGGGGGTTAGGTTTAAGTTTAGGATTAGTGTTAGGGTTAGAATTAGAAATAGGTTTAGTGTTAGGATTAGGGTCAGGGTTAGGTTTAGGGATAGGGTTAGGGTTAGGGTTAAGGGTAGGGTTAGGGTTAGGGATAGATTTAAAGTTTAGGGTTTAATGTTAGGATTAGGGATAGTGTGAGGTTTAGGGTTAGCGTTAGGTTTAGGGTTAGGGTTAGGGTTAGTGCTTGGGTTATGGTTAGTGTTAAGATTAGGGTTAGGGTTAAGGTCAGGGTTAGGTTTAGGGTTAGGGTTAGGGTTAGGGTTAGATTAAGGGTTAGGTTTAGGTTTATTGTTAGATTTAGGGTTTAGGGTTTAAGGTTTATGGTTTAGGATTGTTTAAGGTTTCGGGTGGATTAGGTTTAGGGTTTAGAGTTTAGTATTATGGTTACGGTTAGGGTTATGGTTAGGGTTAGGGTTAGGGTTAGGGTTAGGGTTAAGGTTAGAGTTAGGCCTAGGGTTAGGGTTATGGTTAGTGTTAGGATTAGGGTTAGGTTTAGGGTCAGGGTTAGGTTTAAGGTTAGGGTTAGGGTTAGGGTTAGATTTAGGGTCAGGCTTAGGTTTATTGTTAGATTTAGGGTTTAGGGTTTAAGGTTTATGGTTTTGGATTGTTTAAGGTTTAGGGTGGATTAGGTTTAGGGTTTAGAGTTTAGTGTTATGGTTACGGTTAGTGTTAGGGTTTGGGTTAGGGTTAGGGTTAGGGTTAGGGTTAGGGTAATGGTCAGGGTTAGGGTTAGGGTTAGGGTAAGTGTTAGGGGTTAGTGTTAGGGTTAGGGTTAGGGTTAGGGTTAGGGTTAGGTTAGGGTTAGGGTTAGGGTTAGGGTTAGGGTTAGGGGTTAGGGTTAGTGTTAGGGTTAGGGTTATTATTAGGGGGTTAGGTTTAAGTTTAGGATTAGTGTTAGGGTTAGAATTAGAAATAGCGTTAGTGTTAGGATTAGGGTCAGGGTTAGGTTTAGGGTTAGGGTTAGGGTTAGGGTTAGGGTCAGGGAGGGTTTAGGGTTAGGGTTAGGGTTAGGGTTAGATTTAGGGTTAGGTTTAGGTTTATTGTTAGATTTAGGATTTAGGGTCTAAGGTTTATGGTTTAGGATTGTTTAAGGTTTAGGGTGGATTAGGTTTAGGGTTTAGAGTTTAGTGTTATGGTAACGGTTAGGGTTAGGGTTAGGGTTAGGTTTAGGATTAGGGTTAAGGTTAGGGTTAGGATTAGGTTTAGGGTTAGGGTTAGGGTTAGGGTTAGGGTTAGGGTTAGGGTTAGGGTTAGGATTAGGGTTAGGGTTAGGGTTAGGGTAAGGGTTAGGGGTTAGGGTTAGGGTTAGGGTTATGGTTATTGTTAGGTTTAGGGTTTAGGGTTTAGTGTTTAGGGTTTAAGGTTTAGGGTTTAGGATTGTTTAAGATTTAGGGTGGTTTAGGTTAAGGGTTTAGGGTTTAGAGTTTAGGATTGTTTAAGGTTTAGGGTTGTTTAGGGTATAGTGTTTAGGGTTAAAAGTTTAGGGTTGTTTAGGGTTTAGTGTTTAGGGTTTAGGGTTGTTTAAGGTTTAGTGTTTAAGGTTTAGGTTTTAGGGTTGTTTTGGGTTTAGTGTTTAGTGTTGTTTAGGGTATAGTGTTAATGGTTTAGGGTTTAGGTTTATTTAGGGTTTAGTGTTTAAGGTTTAGGGTATAGGGTTGTTTAGGGTGTAATGTTTAGGGTTGTTTATGGTTTAGTGATTAGGGTTGTTTAGGGTTGTTTAGAGGTTAGTGTTTAGGGTTATTCAGGGTTTATGATTTAGGGTTGTTCAGGGTTTAGGATTTATGGTTGTTCAGGGTTTAGGATTTAGGGATTAAGGTTAAGGGGTTAGGGTTAGGGTCAGGTTTAGGTTTAGGGTTAGGGTTAGGGTTAGGGTTAGGGTAAGGGTTAGATTTAGGGTCATGTTTAGGTTTATTGTTAGATTTAGGGTTTAGGGTTTAAGGTTTATGGTTTAGGATTGTTTAAGGTTTAGGGTGGATTAGGTTTAGGGTTTAGAGTTTAGTGTTATGGTTACGGTTAGGGTTAGGGTTAGGGATGGGTTTAGGGTTAGGGTTAGGGTTATGGTAAGGGTTAGGGTTAGGGTTAGGGTTAGGGTTATGGTAAAAGTTAGGGGGTTAGTGTTAGGGTTTGGGTTAGGGTTAGGGTTAGGTTTAGGGTTAGGTTAGGGTTAGGGTTAGGGTTAGGGTTAGGGTTAGGGGTTAGGGTTAGTGTTA
>NW_027667640.1:4747500-4750000 GCF_963924665.1 Micromys minutus
TAATTTAGTGTTTAGGGTTGTTCAGGATTTATGATTTAGGATATTTTAAGGTTTAGGGTTTAAGGTTGTATAGTGTTTTATGGTTTAGGGTATAATGTTTAGGGTTAAGGGTTTAGGGTTGTTTAGGGTATAGTGTTAATGGTTTTAGGGTTTAGGCTTGTTTAGGGTTTAGTGTTTAGGGTTTAGGGTTTAGGGTTTTTTAGCGTTTAGTGTTTATAGTTTAGGGTTTAGGGTGCTTTTGGAATTAGTGTTTAGGGTTTTTCGGGGTTTAAGGTTTAGGATTTAGGGTGTTAGGGTTAGTGTTAGGGTTAGGTTTAGGGTTAAGGTTAGGGTTAGTTTGAGGGTTAAGGTTAGGGTTAGGGTTAAGGTTAGTGTTAGTGTTAGGGTAAGGGTTAGGGTTAGGGATAGGGTTAGGGTTAGGGTTAGGGTTAAGGTTAGGGTTAGAGTTAGGTTAGGGGTTAGGGTTAGGGTTAGTGTTAGGGGTTAGGGGTTTGTGTTAGGGTTAGGGTTAGGGTTAGGGTTAGGGTTAGGTTTAGTGTTAGGGTTATTATTAGGGGGTTAGGTTTTAGTTTTGGATTAGTGTTAGGGTTAGAATTAGAAATAGGGTTAGTGTTAGGATTAGGGTCAGGGTTAGGTTTAGGGATAGGGTTAGGGTTAAGGGTAGGGTTAGGGTTAGGGTTAGATTTAAAGTTTAGGGTTTAGTGTTAGGATTAGGGATAGTGTGAGTTTTAGGGTTAGGTTTAGGGTTAGGGTTAGGGTTAGTGTTTGGGTTATGATTAGTGTTAGGATTAGGGTTAGGGTTAGGGTCAGGTTTAGGTTTAGGGTTAGGGTTAGGGTTAGGGTTAGATTTAGGGTTAGGTTTAGGTTTATTGTTAGATTTAGGGTTTAGGGTTTAAGGTTTATGGTTTAGGATTGTTTAAGGTTTAGGGTGGATTAGGTTTAGGGTTTAGAGTTTAGTATTATGGTTACGGTTAAAGTTAGGGTTAGGGTTAGAGTTAGGGTTAGGGTTAGGGTTAGGGTTAGGGTTAGGGTTAAGGTTAGGGTTAGTGTTAGGGTTACGGTTATGGTTAGTGTTAGGATTAGGGTTAGGGTTAGGGTCAGGGTTAGGTTTAGGGTTAGGGATAGGGTTAGGGTTAGATTTAGGGTTAGGTTTAGGTTTATTGTTAGATTTAGGGTTTAGGGTTTAAGGTTTATGGTTTAGGATTGTTCAAGGTTTAGGGTGGATTAGGTTTAGGGTTTAGAGTTTAGTGTTATGGTTACGGTTAGGGTTAGGGTTAGGGATGGGGTTAGGGTTAGGGTTAGTGTTATGATAAGTTTAGGGTTAGGGTTAGTGTAAAAGTTAGGGGGTTAGTGTTAGGGTTTGGGTTAGGGTTAGGGTTAGGGTTAGGGTTAGGTTAGGGTTAGCGTTAGGGTTAGGGTTAGGGGTTAGGGTTAGTGTTAGGGTTAGGGTTATTATTAGGGGGTTAGGGTTAAGTTTAGGATTAGTGTTAGGGTTAGAATTAGAAATAGGTTTAGTGTTAGGATTAAGGTAAGGGTTAGGTTTAGGGTTAGGGTTAGGGTTAGGGTTAGGGTCAGGGAGGGTTTAGGGTTAGGGTTAGATTTAGGGTTAGGTTTAGGTTTAATGTTAGATTTAGGGTTTAGGGTCTACGGTTTATGGTTTAGGATTGTTTAAGGTTTAGGGTGGATTAGGTTTAGGGTTTAGAGTTTAGTGTTATGGTTACGGTTAGGGTTAGGGTTAGGGTTAGGGTTAGGATTAGGGTTAAGGTTAGGGTTAGGGTTAGGTTTAGGGTTAGGGTTAGGGTTAGGGTTAGAGTTAGGGTTACGGTTAGGGTTAGGGTTAGGGTTAGGGTAAGGGTTAGGGGTTAGGGTTAGGGTTAGGGTTAAGCTTAGGGTTAGGGTTAAGGTTAGGGTTAGGGTTAGGGTTAGGGTTAGGGTTAGGGTTAGGGTTAGAGTAAGGTTAGGGTTAGGGTTAGGGTTAGGGTTAGGGGTTAGGGTTAGGGTTAGGGTTAGAGTTAGGGTAAGGGTTAGGGGTTAGTGTTAGGGTTAGGGTTAGGGTTAGGGTTTGGGTTAGGTTAGGGTTAGGGTTAGGGTTAGGGTTAGGGTTAGGGGTTAGGGTTAGTGTTAGGGTTAGGGTTATTATTAGGGGGTTAGGTTTAAGTTTAGGATTAGTGTTAGGGTTAGAATTAGAAATAGGGTTAGTGTTAGGATTAGGGTCAGGGTTAGGTTTAGGGTTAGGGTTAGGGTTAGGGTTAGGGTTAGGGTTAGGGTCAGGGAGGGTTTAGGGTTAGGGTTAGGGTTAGGGTTAGATTTAGGGTTAGGTTTAGGTTTATTGTTAGATTTAGGATTTAGGGTCTAAGTTTATGGTTTAGGATTGTTTAAGGTTTAGGGTGGATTAGGTTTAGGTTTAGAGTCTAGTGTTATGGTTACGGTTAGGGTTATGGTTAGGGTTAGGTTTAGGATTAGGGTTAAGGTTAGGGTTAGGATTAGGTTTAAGGTTAGG
>NW_027667640.1:4752500-4760000 GCF_963924665.1 Micromys minutus
GTTTAGGGGGGATTAGGTTTAGGGTTTAGAGTTTAGTGTTATGGTTACGGTTATGGTTAGGGTTAGGGATGGGGTTAGGTTTAGGGTTAGGGTTATGGTAAGGGTTAGGGTTAGGGTTAGGGTTAGGGTTATGGTAAATGTTAGGGGGTTAGTGTTAGGTTTAGGGTTAGGGTTAGGGTTAAGGTTAGGTTTAGGGTTAGGGTTAGGTTTATGGTTAGGCTTAAGGTTAGGGTTAGGTTTAGGGTTAGGGTTACGGTTAGGGTTAGGTTTAAGATTAGGGTTAGGGTTAGGGTTAGGGTTAGGTTTATTGTTAGGTTTAGGGTTTAGTGTTTAGGGTCTAAGGTTTTGGGTTTAGGATTGTTTAAGGTTTAGGGTAGATTAGGTTTAGGGTTTAGAGTTCAGTGTTAAGGTTAGGGTTAGGTTTAGGGTTTAGGGTTTAGTGTTCGGATTAGGGTTAGGGTTAGGGTTAGGTTTAGTGTTACGTTTAGGGTCATGGATATTGTTAGGTTTAGAGTTTAGGGTTTAGGGTAACGGTTTAGGTTTTAGGATTGTTTAGGTTTAGGGTGGATTATTTTTAGGGTTTAGAGTTTTGTGTTTTGGATATCGTTAGGGTTAGGTTTAGGGTTTAGGGATTACTGTTAGGGTTAGGTTTAGGGTTAGGGTTAAGGTTAGTGTTAGGTTTAGGGTTAGGTTTAGGGTTAGGTTTAGGTTTATTGTTAGGATTAGGGTTAGAGTTAGGATTAGGGTTAGGGTTAGGGTTAGGGTTAGGGTCAGGTTTAGGGTTAAGGTTAGGGTTAGGACTACATTTAGTGTTAGTGTAAGGTTTAGGGTTAGGGTTAGTGTTTTACGTTAGGTTTAGTGTTAGGGTTACGTTTATGGTTAGGGTTAGGGTTAGGATTAGGGTTAGGGTTATGGTAATTGTTAGGTTTAGGGTTTAAGGTTTAGGGTTTAGGATTGTTTAAGGTTTATCGTAACTTAAATTTAGGGTTTACTATTTAGTGTTAGGGTTATGGTTAGTGTTAGGGTTAGGGTTAGGGTTAGGTTTAGGGTTCAGTGTTTATGGTTTAGGATTGTTTAAGGTTTAGGGTAGATTAGGCTTAGGATTTAAAGTTTAGTTTTAGGGTTAGGGTTAGGTTTAGGGTTTAGGGTTTAGTGTTAGGATTAGGGTTAGGGTTAAAGTTAGGGTTAGGGTAAGGGTTAGGATTAGATTTAGGGTTAGGGTTAGGGTTAGGGTTAGGGTTAGGGTTAGGGTTAGGGTTAGGATTAGGGTTAGGGTTAGGGTTAGGGTAAGGGGTAGGGGTTAGGGTTAGGGTTATGGTTATTGTTAGGTTTAGGGTTTAGGGCTTAGTGTTTAGGGTTTAAGGTTTAGGGTTTAGGATTGTTTAAGATTTAGGGTGGTTTAGGTTAAGGGTTTAGGGTTTAGACTTTAGGATTGTTTAAGGTTTAGGGTTTTTTAGGGTATAGTGTTTAGGGTTAAAAGTTTAGGGTTGTTTAGGCTTTAGTGTTTAGGGTTTAGGGTTGTTTAAGTTTTAGTGTTTAAGGTTTAGGTTTTAGGGTTGTTTTGGGTTAATGTTTAGTGTTGTTTAGGGTATAGTGTTAATGGTTTAGGGTTTAGGGTTATTTAGGGTTTAGTGTTTAAGGTTTAGGGTATAGGGTTGTTTAGGGTTCAGTGTTTAGGGTTGTTTATGTTTTAGTGATTAGGGTTGTTTAGGGTTGTTTAGAGGTAAGTGTTTAGGGTTATTCAGGGTTTATGATTTAGGGTTGTTCAGGGTTTAGGATTTATGGTTGTTCAGGGTTTAGGATTTAGGGATTAAGGTTAAGGGGTTAGGGTTAGGGTTAAGGTTAGGGTTAGGGTTAAGGTTAGGGTTAGGGTTAAGGTTAGGGTTAAGGTTAGGGTTAGGGTTAGGGTTAGTGTTATGGTTAGTGTTAGGATTAGGTTTACGGTTAGACTCAGGGTTAGGTTTAGGGTTAGGGTTAGGGTTAGGGTTAGATTTAGGGTCAGGTTTAGGTTTATAGTTAGATTTAGGGTTTAGGGTTTAAGGTTTATGGTTTAGGATTGTTTAAGGTTTGGGGTGGATTAGGTTTAGGGTTTAGAGTTTAGTGTTATGGTTACGGTTAGTGTTAGGGTTAGGGATAGGGTTAGGGTCAGGGTTAGGGTTAGGGTAATGGTTAGGGTTAGTGTTAGGGTTAGGGTTAGGGTAAGGGTTAAGGGTTAGTGTTAGGGTTAGGGTTAGGGTTAGGGTTAGGTTTAAGGTTAGGGGTTAGGGTTAGTGTTATGGTGAGGGTTATTATTAGGGGGTTAGGTTTAAGTTTAGGATTAGTGTTAGGGTTAGAATTAAAAATAGGTTTAGTGTTAGGATTAGGGTCAGGGTTTGTTTAGGGTTAGGGTTAGGGTTAGGGTTAGGGTTAGGGTCAGGGAGGGTTTAGGGTTAGGGTTAGGGTCAGGGTTAGATTTAGGGTTAGGTTTAGGTTTATTGTTAGATTTAGGATTTAGGGTCTAATGTTTATGGTTTAGGATTGTTTAAGGTTTAGGGTGGATTAGGTTTAGGGTTTAGAGTTTAGTGTTATGGTTACGGTTAGGGTTAGGGTTAGGGTTAGGGTTAGGATTAGGGTTAAGTTTAGGGTTAGGATTATGTTTAGAGTTAGGGTTAGGGTTAGGGTTAGGGTTAGGGTAAGGGTTAGGGTTAGGATTAGGGTTAGGGTTGGGGTTAGGGTAAGGGTTAGGGGTTAGGGTTAGGGTTATGGTTATTTTTAGGTTTAGGGTTTAGGGTTTAGTGTTTAGGGTTTAAGGTTTAGGGTTTAGGATTGTTTAAGATTTAGGGTGGTTTAGGTTAAGGGTTTAGGGTTTAGATTTTAGGATTGTTTATGGTTTAGGGTTGTTTAGGGTATAGTGTTGAGGGTTAAAAGTTTAGGGTTGTTTAGGCTTTAGTGTTTAGGGTTTAGTGTCGTTAAAGTTTTAGTGTTTAACGTTTAGGTTATAGGGTTGTTTTGGGTTAATGTTTATTGTTGTTTAGGGTATAGTGTTAATGGTTTAGGGTTTAGGGTTATTTAGGGTTTATTGTTTAAGGTTTAGGGTATAGGGTTGTTTAGGGTTTAGTGTTTAGGGTTTTTTATGGTTTAGTGATTAGGGTTGTTTAGGGTTGTTTAGAGGTTAGTGTTTAGGGTTATTCAGGGTTTATGATTTAGGGTTGTTCAGGGTTTAGGATTTATGGTTGTTCAGGGTTTAGGATTTAGGGATTAAGGTTAAGGGTTTAGGGTTAGGGTTAGTGTTAGGTTTAGGGTTAGGTTTAGGGTTAGGGTTAGGGTTAGGGTTAATATTAGGGTTAGGGTTAGGGTTAGGGTTATGGTTAGTGTTAGGATTAGGGTTAGGTTTAGGGTCAGGGTTAGGTTTAGGGTTAGGGTTAGGGTTAGGGTTAGATTTAGGGTCAGGTTTAGGTTTATTGTTAGATTTAGGGTTTAGGGTTTAAGGTTTATGGTTTAGGATTGTTTTAGGTTTAGGGTGGATTAGGTTTAGGTTTTAGAGTTTAGTGTTATGGTTACGGTTAGTGTTAGGGTTAGGGTTAGGGTTAGGGTTAGGGTAATGGTTAGGGTTAGGGTTAGGGTTAGGGTTAGGGTAAGGGTTAGGGGTTAGTGTTAGGGTTAGGGTTAGGGTTAGGGTTAGGGTTAGGGTTAGGGGTTAGGGTTAGTGTTAGGGTTAGGGTTATTATTAGGGGGTTAGGTTTAAGTTTAGGATTAGTGTTAGGGTTAGAATTAGAAATAGGGTTAGTGTTAGGATTAGGGTCAGGGTTAGGTTTAGGGTTTGGGTTAGGGTTAGGGTTAGGGTTAGGGTTAGGGTCAGGGAGGGTTTAGGGTTAGGGTTAGGGTTAGATTTAGTGTTAGGTTTAGGTTTATTGTTAGATTTAGGATTTAGGGTCTAAGGTTTATGGTTTAGGATTGTTTAAGGTTAAGGGTGGATTAGGTTTAGGGTTTAGAGTTTAGTGTTATGGTTACGGTTAGGGTTAGGGTTAGGGTTAGGGTTAGGATTAGGGTTAAGTTTAGGGTTAGGATTAGGTTTAGAGTTAGGGTTAGGGTTAGGGTTAGGGTTAGGGTTAGGGTTAGGGTTAGGGTTAGGGTTAGGATTAGGGTTAGGGTTAGGGTTAGGGTAAGGGTTAGGGGTTAGGGTTAGGGTTATGGTTATTGTTAGGTTTAGGGTTTAGGGTTTAGTGTTTAGGGTTTAAGGTTTAGGGTTTAGGATTGTTTAAGATTTAGGGTGGTTTAGGTTAAGGGTTTAGGGTTTAGACTTTAGGATTGTTTAAGGTTTAGGGTTGTTTAGGGTATAGTGTTTAGGGTTAAAAGTTTAGGGTTGTTTAGGCTTTAGTGTTTAGGGTTTAGGGTTGTTTAAGTTTTAGTGTTTAAGGTGTAGGTTTTAGGGTTGTTTTGGGTTAATGTTTAGTGTTGTTTAGGGTATAGTGTTAATGGTTTAGGGTTTAGAATTATTTAGGGTTTACTGTTTAAGGTTTAGGGTATAGGGTTGTTTAGGGTTTAGTGTTTAGGGTTGTTTATGGTTTAGTGATTAGGGTTGTTTAGGGTTGTTTAGAGGTTAGTGTTTAGGGTTATTCAGGGTTTATGATTTAGGGTTGTTCAGGGTTTAGGATTTATGGTTGTTCAGGGTTTAGGATTTAGGGATTAAGGTTAAGGGGTTAGGGTTAGGTTTAGGGTTAGGGTTAGAGTTAGGGTTAGGGTTAGGGTTAGGGTTAGGGTTAGGGTTAAGGTTAGGGTTAGGGTTAGGGTTAGGGTTATGGTTAGTGTTAGGATTAGGGTTAGGGTTAGGGTCAGGGTTAGGTTTAGGGTTAGGGTTAGGGTTAGGGTTAGATTTAGGGTCAGGTTTAGGTTTATTGTTAGATTAAGGGTTTAGGGTTTAAGGTTTATGGTTTAGGATTGTTTAAGGTTTACGGTGGATTAGGTTTAGGGTTTAGAGTTTAGTGTTATGGTTACGGTTAGTGTTAGGGTTAGGGATAGGGTTAGGGTCAGGGTTAGGGTTAGGGTAATGGTTAGGGTTAGTGTTAGGGTTAGGGTTAGGGTAAGGGTTAAGGGTTAGTGTTAGGGTTAGGGTTAGGGTTAGGGTTAGGTTTAAGGTTAGGGGTTAGGGTTAGTGTTATGGTGAGGGTTATTATTAGGGGGTTAGGTTTAAGTTTAGGATTAGTGTTAGGGTTAGAATTAAAAATAGGTTTAGTGTTAGGATTAGGGTCAGGGTTTGTTTAGGGTTAGGGTTAGGGTTAGGGTTAGGGTTAGGGTCAGGGAGGGTTTAGGGTTAGGGTTAGGGTCAGGGTTAGATTTAGGGTTAGGTTTAGGTTTATTGTTAGATTTAGGATTTAGGGTCTAATGTTTATGGTTTAGGATTGTTTAAGGTTTAGGGTGGATTAGGTTTAGGGTTTAGAGTTTAGTGTTATGGTTACGGTTAGGGTTAGGGTTAGGGTTAGGGTTAGGATTAGGGTTAAGGTTAGGGTTAGGATTATGTTTAGAGTTAGGGTTAGGGTTAGGGTTAGGGTTAGGGTAAGGGTTAGGGTTAGGATTAGGGTTAGGGTTGGGGTTAGGGTAAGGGTTAGGGGTTAGGGTTAGGGTTATGGTTATTTTTAGGTTTAGGGTTTAGGGTTTAGTGTTTAGGGTTTAAGGTTTAGGGTTTAGGATTGTTTAAGATTTAGGGTGGTTTAGGTTAAGGGTTTAGGGTTTAGATTTTAGGATTGTTTATGGTTTAGGGTTGTTTAGGGTATAGTGTTGAGGGTTAAAAGTTTAGGGTTGTTTAGGCTTTAGTGTTTAGGGTTTAGTGTCGTTAAAGTTTTAGTGTTTAACGTTTAGGTTATAGGGTTGTTTTGGGTTAATGTTTATTGTTGTTTAGGGTATAGTGTTAATGGTTTAGGGTTTAGGGTTATTTAGGGTTTATTGTTTAAGGTTTAGGGTATAGGGTTGTTTAGGGTTTAGTGTTTAGGGTTTTTTATGGTTTAGTGATTAGGGTTGTTTAGGGTTGTTTAGAGGTTAGTGTTTAGGGTTATTCAGGGTTTATGATTTAGGGTTGTTCAGGGTTTAGGATTTATGGTTGTTCAGGGTTTAGGATTTAGGGATTAAGGTTAAGGGTTTAGGGTTAGGGTTAGTGTTAGGTTTAGGGTTAGGTTTAGGGTTAGGGTTAGGGTTAGGGTTAATATTAGGGTTAGGGTTAGGGTTAGGGTTATGGTTAGTGTTAGGATTAGGGTTAGGTTTAGGGTCAGGGTTAGGTTTAGGGTTAGGGTTAGGGTTAGGGTTAGATTTAGGGTCAGGTTTAGGTTTATTGTTAGATTTAGGGTTTAGGGTTTAAGGTTTATGGTTTAGGATTGTTTAAGGTTTAGGGTGGATTAGGTTTAGGTTTTAGAGTTTAGTGTTATGGTTACGGTTAGTGTTAGGGTTAGGGTTAGGGTTAGGGTTAGGGTAATGGTTAGGGTTAGGGTTAGGGTTAGGGTTAGGGTAAGGGTTAGGGGTTAGTGTTAGGGTTAGGGTTAGGGTTAGGGTTAGGGTTAGGGTTAGGGGTTAGGGTTAGTGTTAGGGTTAGGGTTATTATTAGGGGGTTAGGTTTAAGTTTAGGATTAGTGTTAGGGTTAGAATTAGAAATAGGGTTAGTGTTAGGATTAGGGTCAGGGTTAGGTTTAGGGTTTGGGTTAGGGTTAGGGTTAGGGTTAGGGTTAGGGTCAGGGAGGGTTTAGGGTTAGGGTTAGGGTTAGATTTAGTGTTAGGTTTAGGTTTATTGTTAGATTTAGGATTTAGGGTCTAAGGTTTATGGTTTAGGATTGTTTAAGGTTAAGGGTGGATTAGGTTTAGGGTTTAGAGTTTAGTGTTATGGTTACGGTTAGGGTTAGGGTTAGGGTTAGGGTTAGGATTAGGGTTAAGGTTAGGGTTAGGATTAGGTTTAGAGTTAGGGTTAGGGTTAGGGTTAGGGTTAGGGTTAGGGTTAGGGTTAGGGTTAGGGTTAGGATTAGGGTTAGGGTTAGGGTTAGGGTAAGGGTTAGGGGTTAGGGTTAGGGTTATGGTTATTGTTAGGTTTAGGGTTTAGGGTTTAGTGTTTAGGGTTTAAGGTTTAGGGTTTAGGATTGTTTAAGATTTAGGGTGGTTTAGGTTAAGGGTTTAGGGTTTAGACTTTAGGATTGTTTAAGGTTTAGGGTTGTTTAGGGTATAGTGTTTAGGGTTAAAAGTTTAGGGTTGTTTAGGCTTTAGTGTTTAGGGTTTAGGGTTGTTTAAGTTTTAGTGTTTAAGGTGTAGGTTTTAGGGTTGTTTTGGGTTAATGTTTAGTGTTGTTTAGGGTATAGTGTTAATGGTTTAGGGTTTAGAATTATTTAGGGTTTACTGTTTAAGGTTTAGGGTATAGGGTTGTTTAGGGTTTAGTGTTTAGGGTTGTTTATGGTTTAGTGATTAGGGTTGTTTAGGGTTGTTTAGAGGTTAGTGTTTAGGGTTATTCAGGGTTTATGATTTAGGGTTGTTCAGGGTTTAGGATTTATG
>NW_027667640.1:4767500-4777500 GCF_963924665.1 Micromys minutus
AGGGTTTAGAGTTTATGATTGTTTAAGGTTTAGGGTTGTTTAGGGTATAGTGTTTAGGGTTAAAAGTTTAGGGTTGTTTAGGGTTTAGTGTTTAGGGTTTAGGGTTGTTTAAGGTTTAGTGTTTAAGGTTTAAGTTTTAGGGTTGTTTTGGGTTTAGTGTTTAGTGTTGATTAGGGTATAGTGTTAATGGTTTAGGGTTTAGGGTTATTTAGGGTTTAGTGTTTAAGGTTTAGGGTATAGGGTTGTTTAGGGTTTAGTCTTTAGGGTTGTTTATGGTTTAGTGATTAGGGTTGTTAAGTGTTGTTTAGAGGTTAGTGTTTAGGGTTATTCAGGATTTATGATTTAGGGTTGTTCAGGGTTTAGGATTTATGGTTGTTCAGGGTTTAGGATTTAGGGATTAAGGTTAAGGGGTTAGGGTTAGGGTTAAGGTTAGGGTTAGGGTTAGGGTTAGGGTTAGGGTTAGGGTTAGTGTTAGGGTTAGGGTTAAGGTTAGGGTTAGGGTTAGGGTTAGGGTTAGGGTTATGGTTAGTGTTAGGATTAGGGTTAGGGTTAGGGTCAGGGTTAGGTTTAGGGTTAGGGTTAGGGTTAGGGTTAGATTTAGGGTCAGGTTTAGGTTAATTGTTAGATTTAGGGTTTAGGGTTTAAGGTTTATGGTTTAGGATTGTTATGGTTTAGGGTGGATTAGTTTTAGTGTTTAGAGTTTAGTGTTATGGTTACGGTTAGTGTTAGGGTTAGGGTTAGGGTTAGGTTTAGGGTTAGGGTAATGGATAGGGTTAGAGTTAGGGTTAGGGTTAGGGTAAGGGTTAGGGGTTAGTTTTAGGGTTTGGGTTAGGGTTAGGGTTAGGGTTAGGGGTTAGGGTTAGTGTTAGTGTTAGGGTTATTATTAGGGTGTTAGGTTTAAGTTTAGGAATAGTGTTAGGGTTAGAATTAGAAATAGGTTTAGTGTTAGGATTAGGGTCAGGGTTAGGTTTAGGGTTAGGGTTAGGGTTACGGTTAGGGTTAGGGTCAGGGAGGGTTTAGGGCTAGGGTTAGGGTTAGGGTTAAATTTAGGGTTTGGTTTAGGTTTATTGTTAGATTTAGGATTTAGGGTCTAAGGTTTATGGTTTAGGATTGTTTAAGGTTTAGGGTGGATTAGGTTTAGGGTTTAGACTTTAGTGTTTTGGTTACGGTTAGGGTTAGGGTTAGGGTTAGGGTTAGGATTAGGGTTAAGGTTAGGGTTAGGATTAGGTTTAGGGTTAGGGTTAGGGTTAGGATTAGGGTTAGGGTTAGGTTTAGGGTTAGGGTTAGGATTAGGGTTAGGGTTAGGGTTAGGGTTAGGGTAAGGGTTTGGGGTTAGGTTTAGGGTTATGGTTATTGTTAGGTTTAGGGTTTAGGGTTTAGTGTTTAGGGTTTATGGTTTAGGGTTTAGGATTGTTTAAGATTTAGGGTGGTTTAGGTTAAGGGTTTAGGGTTTAGAGTTTAGGATTGTTTAAGGTTTAGGGTTGTTTAGGGTATAGTGTTTAGGGTTAAAAGTTTAGGGTTGTTTAGGGTTTAGTGTTTAGGGTTTAGGGTTGTTTAAGGTTTAGTGTTTAAGGTTTAGGTTTTAGGGTTGTTTTGGGTTTAGTGTTTAGTGTTGTTTAGGGTATAGTGTTAATGGTTTAGGGTTTAGGGTTATTAAGGGTTTAGTGTTTAAGGTTTAGGGTATAGGGTTGTTTAGGGTTTAGTGTTTAGGGTTGTTTATGGTTTAGTGATTAGGGTTGTTTAGGGTTGTTTAGAGGTTAGTGTTTAGGGTTATTCAGGGTTTATGATTTAGGGTTGTTCAGGGTTTAGGATTTATGGTTGTTCAGGGTTTAGGATTTAGGGATTAAGGTTAAGGGGTTAGGGTTAGGGTTAGGGTTAGGGTTAGCACTAGGGTTAGAGTTAGGGTTAGAGTTAGGGTTATGGGGTTATGTTAGGCTTAAGTTTAGGGTTAGGGTTATGGGGTTAAGGTTAGGGTTGGGGTTAGGGTTAGGTTTAGGTTTAGGGTTAGGGTTAGGGTTATGGTTATTCTTAGATTTATGGTTTAAAATTTAGGGTTTATGGTTTAAGGTTTAGGGTTTAGGATTGTTTAAGTTTTAGGGTGGTTTAGGTTTAGGGTATAGAATTTAGCGTTTAAGATTGTTTAATGGTTAGGGTTGTTTAGGTTTTAGCGTTTAGAGTTGTTTAGGGTTTTTTAGGGTTGTTTATAATTTAGTGTTTAGGGTTATTCAGGATTTATGATTTAGGATATTTTAAGGTTAAGGGTTTAAGGTTGTATATTGTTTTAGGGTTTAGGGTATAATGTTTAGGGTTAAGGGTTTAGGGTTGTTTAGGTTATAGTGTTAATGGTTTTAGGGTTTAGGCTTGTTTAGGGTTTAGTGTTTAGGGTATCGGGTTTTTTAGCGTTTAGTGTTTATAGTTTAGGGTTTAGGGTGCTTTTGGAATTAGTGTTTAGGGTTTTTCGGGGTTTAGGGTTTAGGATTTAGGGTGTTAGGGTTGGTGTTATGGTTAGGTTTAGGGTTAAAGTGAGGGTTAGGGTGAGGGTTAAGGTTAGGGTTAGGGTTAAGGTTAGTATTAGTGTTAGGGTAAGGGTTAGGGTTAGGAATAGGGTTAGGGTTAGGGTTAGGGTTGGTTTAGGGTTAGGGTTAATGTTAGGGTTAGGGGTTAGGGTTAGGGTTAGTGTTAGGGGTTAGGGGTTAGTGTTAGGGTTAGGGTTAGGGTTAGCGTTAGGGTTAGGGTTAGGTTTAGTGTTAGGGTTATTATTAGGGGGTTAGGTTTTAGTTTAGGATTAGTGTTAGGGTTAGAATTAGAAATAGGGTTAGTGTTAGGATTAGGGTCAGGGTTAGGTTTAGGGATAGGGTTAGGGTTAGGGTTAAGGGTAGGTTTAGGTTTATGGTTAGATTTAAAGTTTAGGGTTTAGTGTTAGGATTAGGGATAGTGTGAGGTTTAGGGTTAGGTTTAGGGTTAGGGTTAGGGTTAGTGTTTGGGTTATGATTAGTGTTAGGATTAGGGTTAGGGTTAGGGTCAGGTTTAGGTTTAGGGTTAGGGTTAGGGTTAGGGTTAGATTTAGGGTTAGGTTTAGGTTTATTGTTAGATTTAGGGTTTAGGGTTTAAGGTCTATGGTTTAGGATTGTTTAATGTTTAGGGGGGATTAGGTTTAGGGTTTAGAGTTTAGTGTTATGGTTACGGTTATGGTTAGGGTTAGGAATGGGGTTAGGGTTAGGGTTAGGGTTATGGTAAGGGTTAGGGTTAGGGTTAGGGTTAGGGTTATGGTAAATGTTAGGGGGTTAGTGTTAGGGTTAGGGTTAGGGTTAGGGTTAGGGTTAGGTTAGGGTTAGGGTTAGGGTTAGGGTTAGGGTTAGGGTTAGGGGTTAGGGTTAGTGTTATGGTTAGGGTTATTATTAGGGGGTTAGGTTTAAGTTTAGGATTAGTGTTAGGGTTAGAATTAGAAATAGGTTTAGTGTTAGGATTAATGTCAGGGTTAGGTTTAGGCTTAGGGTTAGGGTTAGGGTTAGGGTCAGGGAGGGTTTAGGGTTAGGATTAGATTTAGGGTTAGGTTTAGGTTTATTGTTTGATTTAGGGTTTAGGGTCTACGGTTTATGGTTTAGGATTGTTTAAGGTTTAGGGTGGATTAGGTTTAGGGTTTAGAGTTTAGTGTTATGGTTACGGTTAGGGTTAGGGTTAGGGTTAGGGTTAGGATTAGGGTTAAGTTTAGGGTTAGGGTTAGGTTTAGGGTTAGGGTTAGGGTTAGGGTTAAGGTTAGGGTTAGGGTTAGGGTTAGGGTTAGGGTTAGGGTAAGGTTAGGGTTAGGGTTAAGGTTAGGGTTAGGGGTTAGGGTTAGGGTTAGTGTTAGGGGTTAGAAGTTAGGGTTAGGGTTAAGGTTAGGGTTAGTGTTAGGGTTAGGGTTAGGGTTAGGGTTAGGGTTAGGGTGAGGGTTAGGGTTTGGGTTATGTGGTTATGTTAGGCTTAAGGTTAGGGTTAGGGTCATGGGGTTAAGGTTAGGGTTGGGGTTAGGGTTAGGTTTATGTTTAGGGTTAGGGTTAGGGTTATGGTTATTCTTAGATTTATGGTTTAAAATTTAGGGTTTATGGTTTAAGGTTTAGGGTTTAGGATTGTTTAAGTTTTATGGTGGTTTAGGTTTAGGGTATAGGGTTTAGCGTTTAAGATTGTTTAATGTTTAGGGTTGTTTATGTTTTAGCGTTTAGAGTTGTTTAGGTTATTTTAGGGTTGTTTATGATTTAGTGTTTAGGGTTGTTCAGGATTTATGATTTAGGATATTTTAAGGTTTAGGGTTAAGGTTGTATAGTATTTTAGGGTTTAGGCTATAATGTTTAGGGTTAAGAGTTTAGGGTTGTTTAGGGTATAGTGTTAATGGTTTTAGGGTTTAGGCTTGTTTAGGGTTTAGTGTTTAGGGTTTAGGGTTTAGGTTTTTTTAGCGTTTAGTGTTTAGAGTCTAGGGTTTAGGGTGCTTTTGGAATTAGTGTTTAGGGTTTTTCTGGGTTTAGGGTTTAGGATTTAGGGTTTTAGGGTTAGGTTTAGGGTTAGGGTGAGGGTTAGGGTGAGGGTTAGGGTGAGGGTTAAGGTTAGGGTTAGGGTTAAGGTTAGTGTTAGTGTTAGGGTAAGGGTTAGTGTTAGGGATAGTGTTAGGGTTAGGGTTAGGGTTAGTGTTAGGGTTAGGGTTAGGGTTAGGGATAGGGTAGGTGTGAGGTTTAGGGTTAGGGTTAGGTTTAGGGTTAGGGTTAGTCTTTGTTTGGGTTATGGTTATTGTTAGGATTAGGCTTTGGATTAGGGTTAGGGGTAGGTTTAGGTTTACGGTTAGGGTTAGTGTTAGATTTAGGGTTAGGTTTAGGTTTATTGCTGGATTTAGGGTTTAGGGTTTAAAGTTTATGGTTTAGGATTGTTTAAGGTTTAGGGTGGATTAGGTTTAGGGTTTAGAGTTTAGTGTTATGGTTACGGTTAGGGTTAGGGTTAGGGTTAGGGTTAGGGTTAGGGTTAGGGTTAGGGTTACGGTTAGGGTTAGGGTTAGTGTTAGGGTTAGGGTTAGAGTTACGGTTAGGGTTAGGGTTAGAGTTACGGTTAGGGTTAGGGTTAGGGTTAAGGTTAGGGTTGGGGGGTTAGAGTTTACGTTAGGGTTAGGGTTAGGGTTAGGGTTAGGGTTAGGGTTAGGGTTAGGGTTAGGGTTAGGTTTAGGGTTAGGGTTATTATTAGGGAGTTAGGTTTAAATTTAGGATTAGTGTTAGGGTTAGAATTAGAAATAGGGTTAGTGTTAGGATTAGGGTCAGGGTTACGTTTAGGGATAGGGTTAGGGTTAGGGGTAGGGTTAGGTTTAGGGTTAGATTTAAAGTTTAAGGTTTAGTGTTAGGATTAGGGTTAGTGTGAGGTTTAGGGTTAGGGTTAGGTTTAGGGTTAGGGTTAGAGTTAGGGTTAGATTTAGGGTTAGGTGTAGGTTTATTGTTAGATTTAGGGTTTAGGGTTTAATTTTTGTGGTTTAGGATTGTTTAAGGTTTACGGTGGATTAGGTTTAGGGTTTAGGGTTTTGTGTTATGGTTACGGTTAGGGTTAGGGTTAGGTTTAGTGTTAGGGTTTGGGTTAGTGTTAGGGTTAGGTTTAGGGTTAGGGTTATGGTTAGGGTTAAGGTTAGGGTTAGGGTTAGGGTTAGGGTTATGGTTAGTGTTAGGATTAGGGTTAGGGTTAAGGTCAGGGTTAGGTTTAGGGTTAGGGTTAGGGTTAGGGATAGATTTAGGGTTAGGTTTAGGTTTATTGTTAGATTTAGGGTTTAGGGTTTAAGGTTTATGGTTTAGGATTTTTTAAGGTTTAGGGTGGATTAGGTTTAGGGTTTAGAGTTTAGTGTTATGGTTAAGGTTAAGGTTAGGGTTAGGGTTAGGGTTAGGGTTAGGGTTAGTGTTATCGTTAGGGTTAGGGTTAGGGTTACGGTTAGGATTAGGGTTAGGGTTAGGGTAAGGATTATGATTATGTTTATTGTTAGGTTTAGGTTTAGGGTTAGGGTTAAGCTTAGGTTTAGGGTTAGGGTTAGGTTTATGGTTAGGCTTAAGGTTAGGGTTAGGTTTAGGGTTAGGGTTAGGTTTATTGTTAGGTTTAGGGTTTAGTGTTTAGGGTCTAAGGTTTTGGGTTTAGGATTGTTTAAGGTTTAGGGTAGATTAGGTTTAGGGTTTAGAGTTTAGTGTTAAGGTTAGGGTTAGGTTTAGGGTTTAGGGTTTAGTGTTCAGATTAGGGTTAGGGTTATGGTTAGGTTTAGGGTTACGTTTAGGGTCATGGAAATTGTTAGGTTTAGGGTTTAGGGTTTAGGGTAAAGGTTTAGGTTTTACGATTGTTTAAGGTTTAGGATGGATTATATTTAGGGTTTAGAGTTTTGTGTTTGGGATATCGTTAGGGTTAGGTTTAGGGTTTAGGGATTACAGTTAGGGTTAGGGTTAGGGTTAGGGTTAAGGTTAGTGTTAGGTTTAGGGTTAGGGTTAGGGTTAGGTTTAGGTTTATTGTTAGGATTAGGGTTAGAGTTAGGATTAGGGTTAGGGTTAGGGTTAGGGTCAGGTTTAGGGTTAGGGTTAGGGTTAGGACTACGTTTAGTGTTAGTGTTAGGTTTAGGGTTAGGGTTAGGGTTAGGGTTAGTTTTAGTGGTAGGGTTACGTTTAGGGTTAGGGTTAGGGTTAGGATTAGGGTTAGGGTTATGGTAATTGTTAGGTTTAGGGTTTAAGGTTTAGGGTTTAGGATTGTTTAAGGTTTATCGTAAATTAAATTTAGGGTTTACAATTTAGTGTTAGGGTTATGGTTAGTGTTAGGGATAGGGTTCGGTTTAGGTTTAGGGTTCAGAGTTTAGGGTTTAGGATTGTTTAAGGTTTAGGGTAGATTAGGTTTAGAATTTAAAGTTTAGTTTTAGGGTTAGGGTTATGTTTAGGGTTTAGGTTTTAGTGTTAGGATTAGGGTTAGGGTTAAAGTTAGGGTTAGGGTAAGGGTTTGGATTAGGTTTAGGGTTAGGGTTAGGGTTAGGTTTAGGGTTAGTGTTAGGGTTAGGGTTAGGATTAGGGTTAGGGTTAGGGTTAGGGTAAGGGTTAGGGGTTAGGGTTAGGGATATGGTTATTGTTAGGTTTAGGATTTAGGGTTTAGTGTTTAGGGTTTAAGGTTTAGGATTTAGGATTGTTTAAGATTTAGGGTGGTTTAGGTTAAGGGTTTAGGGTTTAGAGTTTAGGATTGTTTAAGGTTTAGGGTTGTTTAGGGTATAGTGTTTAGGGTTAAAATTTAGGGTTGTTTAGGGTTTAGTGTTTAGGGTTTAGGGTTGTTTAAGGTTTAGTGTTTAAGGTTTAGGTTTTAGGGTTGTTTTGGGTTTAGTGTTTAGTGTTGTTTAGGGTATAGTGTTAATGGTTTAGGGTTTAGGGTTATTTAGGGTTTAGTGTTTAAGGTTTAGGGTATAGGTTTGTTTAGGGTTTAGTGTTTAGGGTTGTTTATGGTTTAGTGATTAGGGTTGTTTAAGGTTGTTTAGAGGTTAGTGTTTAGGGTTATTCAGGGTTTATGATTTATGGTTGTTCAGGGTTTAGGATTTATGGTTGTTCAGGATTTAGGATTTAGGGATTAAGGTTAAGGGGTTAGGGTTAGGGTTAGGGTTAGGGTTAAGGTTAGGGTTAGGGTTAGGGTTAAGTTTAGCGTTAGGGTTAGGGTTAGGGTTATGGTTAGTTTTAGGATTAGGGTTAGGGTTAGGGTCAGGGTTAGGTTTAGGGTTAGGGTTAGGGTTAGGGTTAGATTTAGGGTCAGGTTTAGGTTTATTGTTAGATTTAGGGTTTAGGGTTTAAGGTTTATGGTTTAGGATTGTTTAAGGTTTAGGGTGGATTAGGTTAAGGTTTAGAGTTTAGTGTTATGGTTACGGTTAGTGTTAGGGTTAGGGTTAGGGTTAGGGTTAGGGTTAGGGTAATGGTTAGGGTTAGGGTTAGGGTAAGTGTTAGGGGTTAGTGTTAGGGTTAGGGTTAAGGTTAGGGTTAGGTTTAGGTTAGGGTTAGGGTTAGGGTTAGGGTTAGGGTTAGGGGTTAGGTTTAGTGTTAGGGTTAGGGTTATTATTAGGGGGTTAGGTTTAAGTTTAGGATTAGTGTTAGGGTTAGAATTAGAAATAGGGTTAGTGTTAGGATTAGGGTCAGGATTAGGTTTAGGGTTAGGGTTAGGGTTAGGGTTAGGGTTAGGGTCAGGGAGGGTTTAGGGTTAGGGTTAGGATTAGGGTTAGATTTAGGGTTATGTTTAGGTTTATTGTTAGATTTAGGATTTAGGGTCTAAGGTTTATGGTTTAGGATTGTTTAAGGTTTAGGGTGGATTAGGTTTAGGGTTTAGAATTTAGTGTTATGGTTACGGTTAGGGTTAGGGTTAGGGTTAGGGTTAGGATTAGGGTTAAGGTTAGGGTTAGGATTACGTTTAGGGTTAGGGTTAGGGTTAGGGTTAGGGTTAGGGTTAGGGTTAGGGTTAGGGTTAGGGTTAGCGTTAGGGTAAGGGTTAGGGGTTAGGGTTAGGGTTATGGTTATTGTTATGTTTAGGGTTTAGGGTTTAGTGTTTAGGGTTTAAGGTTTAGGGTTTAGGATTGTTTAAGATTTAGGGTGGTTTAGGTTAAGGGTTTAGGGTTTAGAGTTTAGGATTGTTTAAGGTTTAGGGTTGTTTAGGGTATAGTGTTTAGGGTTAAAAGTTTAGGGTTGTTTAGGGTTTAGTGTTTAGGGTTTAGGGTTGTTTAAGGTTTA
Organism: Micromys minutus; assembly: GCF_963924665.1. Lineage (NCBI taxonomy): Eukaryota > Metazoa > Chordata > Mammalia > Rodentia > Muridae > Micromys > Micromys minutus. The sequence continues at coordinate 4,776,224 of NW_027667640.1, forward strand.
GTGTTTAAGGTTTAGGTTTTAGGGTTGTTTTGGGTTTAGTGTTTAGTGTTGTTTAGGGTATAGTGTTAATGGTTTAGGGTTTAGGGTTATTTAGGGTTTAGTGTTTAAGGTTTAGGGTATAGGGTTGTTTAGGGTTTAGTGTTTAGGGTTGTTTATGGTTTAGTGATTAGGGTTGTTTAGGGTTGTTTAGAGGTTAGTGTTTAGGGTTATTCACGGTTTATGATTTAGGGTTGTTCAGGGTTTAGGATTTATGGTTGTTCAGGGTTTAGGATTTAGTTATTAAGGTTAAGGGGTTAGGGTTAGGGTTAGGGTTAGGGTTAGGGTTAGCACTAGGGTTAGAGTTAGGGTTAGAGTTATGGTTATGGGGTTATGTTAGGCTTAAGTTTAGGGTTAGGGTTATGGGGTTAAGGTTAGGGTTGGGGTTAGGGTTAGGTTTAGGTTTAGGGTTAGGGTTAGGGTTATGGTTATTCTTAGATTTATGGTTTAAAATTTAGGGTTTATGGTTTAAGGTTTAGGGTTTAGGATTGTTTAAGTTTTAGGGTGGTTTAGGTTTAGGGTATAGAATTTAGCGTTTAAGATTGTATAATGGTTAGGGTTGTTAAGGTTTTAGCGTTTAGAGTTGTTTAGGGTTTTTTAGGGTTGTTTATAATTTAGTGTTTAGGGTTGTTCAGGATTTATGATTTAGGATATTTTAAGGTTTAGGGTTTAAGGTTGTATAGTGTTTTAGGGTTTAGGGTATAATGTTTAGGGTTAAGGGTTTAGGGTTGTTTAGGGTATAGTGTTAATGGTTTTAGGGTTTAGGCTTGTTTAGGGTTTAGTGTTTAGTGTATCGGGTTTTTTAGCGTTTAGTGTTTATAGTTTAGGGTTTAGGGTCCTTTTGAAATTAGTGTTTAGGGTTTTTCGGGGTTTAGGGTTTAGGATTTAGGGTGTTAGGGTTAGTGTTAGGGTTAGGTTTAGGGTTAAAGTGAGTGTTAGGGTGAGGGTTAAGGTTAGGGTTAGGGTTAAGGTTAGTATTAGTGTTAGGGTAAGGGTTAGGGTTAAAGATAGGGTTAGGGTTAGGGTTAGGGTTAGGGTTAGGGTTAGAGTTAATGTTAGGGTTAGTGGTTAGGGTTAGGGTAAGTGTTAGGGGTTAGGGGTTAGTGTTAGGGTTAGGGTTAGGGTTAGCGTTAGGGTTAGGGTTAGGTTTAGTGTTAGGGTAATTATTAGGGGGTTAGGTTTTAGTTTAGGATTAGTGTTAGGGTTAGAATTAGAAATAGGGTTAGTGTTAGGATTAGGAT
>NW_027667640.1:4782500-4785000 GCF_963924665.1 Micromys minutus
TAGGGTTTAAGGTTTAGGGTTTAGGATTGTTTAAGTTTTATCGTAACTTAAATTTAGGGTTTACAATTTAGTGTTAGGGTTATGGTTAGTGTTAGGGTTAGGGTTAGGGTTAGGTTTAGGGTTCAGGGTTTAGGGTTTAGGATTGTTTAAGGTTTAGGGTAGATTATGTTTAGGATTTAAAGTTTAGTTTTAGGGTTAGGGTTAGGTTTAGGGTTTAGGGTTTAGTGTTAGGGTTAGGGTTAGGGTTAAAGTTAGGGTTAGTGTAAGGGTTAGGATTAGGTTTAGGGTTAGGGTTAGGGTTAGGGTTAGGGTTAGGGTTAGGGTTAGGATTAGGGTTAGGGTTAGGGTTAGGGTAAGGGTTAGGGTTTAGGGTTAGGGTTATGGTTATTGTTAGGTTTAGGGTTTAGGGTTTAGTGTTTAGGGTTTAAGGTTTAGGGATTAGGATTGTTTAAGCTTTAGGGTGGTTTAGGTTAAGGGTTTAGGGTTTAGAGTTTATGATTGTTTAAGGTTTAGGGTTGTTTAGGGTATAGTGTTTAGGGTTAAAAGTTTAGGGTTGTTTAGGGTTTAGTGTTTAGGGTTTAGGGTTGTTTAAGGTTTAGTGTTTAAGGTTTAAGTTTTAGGGTTGTTTTGGGTTTAGTGTTTAGTGTTGATTAGGGTATAGTGTTAATGGTTTAGGGTTTAGGGTTATTTAGGGTTTAGTGTTTAAGGTTTAGGGTATAGGGTTGTTTAGGGTTTAGTCTTTAGGGTTGTTTATGGTTTAGTGATTAGGGTTGTTAAGTGTTGTTTAGAGGTTAGTGTTTAGGGTTATTCAGGATTTATGATTTAGGGTTGTTCAGGGTTTAGGATTTATGGTTGTTCAGGGTTTAGGATTTAGGGATTAAGGTTAAGGGGTTAGGGTTAGGGTTAAGGTTAGGGTTAGGGTTAGGGTTAGGGTTAGGGTTAGGGTTAGTGTTAGGGTTAGGGTTAAGGTTAGGGTTAGGGTTAGGGTTAGGGTTAGGGTTATGGTTAGTGTTAGGATTAGGGTTAGGGTTAGGGTCAGGGTTAGGTTTAGGGTTAGGGTTAGGGTTAGGGTTAGATTTAGGGTCAGGTTTAGGTTAATTGTTAGATTTAGGGTTTAGGGTTTAAGGTTTATGGTTTAGGATTGTTATGGTTTAGGGTGGATTAGTTTTAGTGTTTAGAGTTTAGTGTTATGGTTACGGTTAGTGTTAGGGTTAGGGTTAGGGTTAGGTTTAGGGTTAGGGTAATGGATAGGGTTAGAGTTAGGGTTAGGGTTAGGGTAAGGGTTAGGGGTTAGTTTTAGGGTTTGGGTTAGGGTTAGGGTTAGGGTTAGGGGTTAGGGTTAGTGTTAGTGTTAGGGTTATTATTAGGGTGTTAGGTTTAAGTTTAGGAATAGTGTTAGGGTTAGAATTAGAAATAGGTTTAGTGTTAGGATTAGGGTCAGGGTTAGGTTTAGGGTTAGGGTTAGGGTTACGGTTAGGGTTAGGGTCAGGGAGGGTTTAGGGCTAGGGTTAGGGTTAGGGTTAAATTTAGGGTTAGGTTTAGGTTTATTGTTAGATTTAGGATTTAGGGTCTAAGGTTTATGGTTTAGGATTGTTTAAGGTTTAGGGTGGATTAGGTTTAGGGTTTAGACTTTAGTGTTTTGGTTACGGTTAGGGTTAGGGTTAGGGTTAGGGTTAGGATTAGGGTTAAGGTTAGGGTTAGGATTAGGTTTAGGGTTAGGGTTAGGGTTAGGATTAGGGTTAGGGTTAGGTTTAGGGTTAGGGTTAGGATTAGGGTTAGGGTTAGGGTTAGGGTTAGGGTAGGGGTTTGGGGTTAGGGTTAGGGTTATGGTTATTGTTAGGTTTAGGGTTTAGGGTTTAGTGTTTAGGGTTTATGGTTTAGGGTTTAGGATTGTTTAAGATTTAGGGTGGTTTAGGTTAAGGGTTTAGGGTTTAGAGTTTAGGATTGTTTAAGGTTTAGGGTTGTTTAGGGTATAGTGTTTAGGGTTAAAAGTTTAGGGTTGTTTAGGGTTTAGTGTTTAGGGTTTAGGGTTGTTTAAGGTTTAGTGTTTAAGGTTTAGGTTTTAGGGTTGTTTTGGGTTTAGTGTTTAGTGTTGTTTAGGGTATAGTGTTAATGGTTTAGGGTTTAGGGTTATTAAGGGTTTAGTGTTTAAGGTTTAGGGTATAGGGTTGTTTAGGGTTTAGTGTTTAGGGTTGTTTATGGTTTAGTGATTAGGGTTGTTTAGGGTTGTTTAGAGGTTAGTGTTTAGGGTTATTCAGGGTTTATGATTTAGGGTTGTTCAGGGTTTAGGATTTATGGTTGTTCAGGGTTTAGGATTTAGGGATTAAGGTTAAGGGGTTAGGGTTAGGGTTAGGGTTAGGGTTAGCACTAGGGTTAGAGTTAGGGTTAGAGTTAGGGTTATGGGGTTATGTTAGGCTTAAGTTTAGGGTTAGGGTTATGGGGTTAAGGTTAGGGTTGGGGTTAGGGTTAGGTTTAGGTTTAGGGTTAGGGTTAGGGTTAT
>NW_027667640.1:4790000-4800000 GCF_963924665.1 Micromys minutus
GGTTAGGGTTAGGATTAGGGTTAGGGTTAGGGTTAGGGTAAGGGTTAGGGGTTAGGGTTAGGGATATGGTTATTGTTAGGTTTAGGATTTAGGGTTTAGTGTTTAGGGTTTAAGGTTTAGGATTTAGGATTGTTTAAGATTTAGGGTGGTTTAGGTTAAGGGTTTAGGGTTTAGAGTTTAGGATTGTTTAAGGTTTAGGGTTGTTTAGGGTATAGTGTTTAGGGTTAAAATTTAGGGTTGTTTAGGGTTTAGTGTTTAGGGTTTAGGGTTGTTTAAGGTTTAGTGTTTAAGGTTTAGGTTTTAGGGTTGTTTTGGGTTTAGTGTTTAGTGTTGTTTAGGGTATAGTGTTAATGGTTTAGGGTTTAGGGTTATTTAGGGTTTAGTGTTTAAGGTTTAGGGTATAGGTTTGTTTAGGGTTTAGTGTTTAGGGTTGTTTATGGTTTAGTGATTAGGGTTGTTTAAGGTTGTTTAGAGGTTAGTGTTTAGGGTTATTCAGGGTTTATGATTTATGGTTGTTCAGGGTTTAGGATTTATGGTTGTTCAGGATTTAGGATTTAGGGATTAAGGTTAAGGGGTTAGGGTTAGGGTTAGGGTTAGGGTTAAGGTTAGGGTTAGGGTTAGGGTTAAGTTTAGCGTTAGGGTTAGGGTTAGGGTTATGGTTAGTTTTAGGATTAGGGTTAGGGTTAGGGTCAGGGTTAGGTTTAGGGTTAGGGTTAGGGTTAGGGTTAGATTTAGGGTCAGGTTTAGGTTTATTGTTAGATTTATGGTTTAGGGTTTAAGGTTTATGGTTTAGGATTGTTTAAGGTTTAGGGTGGATTAGGTTAAGGTTTAGAGTTTAGTGTTATGGTTACGGTTAGTGTTAGGGTTAGGGTTAGGGTTAGGGTTAGGGTTAGGGTAATGGTTAGGGTTAGGGTTAGGGTAAGTGTTAGGGGTTAGTGTTAGGGTTAGGGTTAAGGTTAGGGTTAGGTTTAGGTTAGGGTTAGGGTTAGGGTTAGGGTTAGGGTTAGGGGTTAGGTTTAGTGTTAGGGTTAGGGTTATTATTAGGGGGTTAGGTTTAAGTTTAGGATTAGTGTTAGGGTTAGAATTAGAAATAGGGTTAGTGTTAGGATTAGGGTCAGGATTAGGTTTAGGGTTAGGGTTAGGGTTAGGGTTAGGGTTAGGGTCAGGGAGGGTTTAGGGTTAGGGTTAGGATTAGGGTTAGATTTAGGGTTATGTTTAGGTTTATTGTTAGATTTAGGATTTAGGGTCTAAGGTTTATGGTTTAGGATTGTTTAAGGTTTAGGGTGGATTAGGTTTAGGGTTTAGAATTTAGTGTTATGGTTACGGTTAGGGTTAGGGTTAGGGTTAGGGTTAGGATTAGGGTTAAGGTTAGGGTTAGGATTACGTTTAGGGTTAGGGTTAGGGTTAGGGTTAGGGTTAGGGTTAGGGTTAGGGTTAGGGTTAGGGTTAGGGTTAGCGTTAGGGTAAGGGTTAGGGGTTAGGGTTAGGGTTATGGTTATTGTTATGTTTAGGGTTTAGGGTTTAGTGTTTAGGGTTTAAGGTTTAGGGTTTAGGATTGTTTAAGATTTAGGGTGGTTTAGGTTAAGGGTTTAGGGTTTAGAGTTTAGGATTGTTTAAGGTTTAGGGTTGTTTAGGGTATAGTGTTTAGGGTTAAAAGTTTAGGGTTGTTTAGGGTTTAGTGTTTAGGGTTTAGGGTTGTTTAAGGTTTAGTGTTTAAGGTTTAGGTTTTAGGGTTGTTTTGGGTTTAGTGTTTAGTGTTGTTTAGGGTATAGTGTTAATGGTTTAGGGTTTAGGGTTATTTAGGGTTTAGTGTTTAAGGTTTAGGGTATAGGGTTGTTTAGGGTTTAGTGTTTAGGGTTGTTTATGGTTTAGTGATTAGGGTTGTTTAGGGTTGTTTAGAGGTTAGTGTTTAGGGTTATTCACGGTTTATGATTTAGGGTTGTTCAGGGTTTAGGATTTATGGTTGTTCAGGGTTTAGGATTTAGTTATTAAGGTTAAGGGGTTAGGGTTAGGGTTAGGGTTAGGGTTAGGGTTAGCACTAGGGTTAGAGTTAGGGTTAGAGTTATGGTTATGGGGTTATGTTAGGCTTAAGTTTAGGGTTAGGGTTATGGGGTTAAGGTTAGGGTTGGGGTTAGGGTTAGGTTTAGGTTTAGGGTTAGGGTTAGGGTTATGGTTATTCTTAGATTTATGGTTTAAAATTTAGGGTTTATGGTTTAAGGTTTAGGGTTTAGGATTGTTTAAGTTTTAGGGTGGTTTAGGTTTAGGGTATAGAATTTAGCGTTTAAGATTGTATAATGGTTAGGGTTGTTAAGGTTTTAGCGTTTAGAGTTGTTTAGGGTTTTTTAGGGTTGTTTATAATTTAGTGTTTAGGGTTGTTCAGGATTTATGATTTAGGATATTTTAAGGTTTAGGGTTTAAGGTTGTATAGTGTTTTAGGGTTTAGGGTATAATGTTTAGGGTTAAGGGTTTAGGGTTGTTTAGGGTATAGTGTTAATGGTTTTAGGGTTTAGGCTTGTTTAGGGTTTAGTGTTTAGGGTATCGGGTTTTTTAGCGTTTAGTGTTTATAGTTTAGGGTTTAGGGTCCTTTTGAAATTAGTGTTTAGGGTTTTTCGGGGTTTAGGGTTTAGGATTTAGGGTGTTAGGGTTAGTGTTAGGGTTAGGTTTAGGGTTAAAGTGAGTGTTAGGGTGAGGGTTAAGGTTAGGGTTAGGGTTAAGGTTAGTATTAGTGTTAGGGTAAGGGTTAGGGTTAAAGATAGGGTTAGGGTTAGGGTTAGGGTTAGGGTTAGGGTTAGGGTTAGGGTTAATGTTAGGGTTAGTGGTTAGGGTTAGGGTTAGTGTTAGGGGTTAGGGGTTAGTGTTAGGGTTAGGGTTAGGGTTAGCGTTAGGGTTAGGGTTAGGTTTAGTGTTAGGGTAATTATTAGGGGGTTAGGTTTTAGTTTAGGATTAGTGTTAGGGTTAGAATTAGAAATAGGGTTAGTGTTAGGATTAGGATCAGGGTTAGGTTTAGGGATAAAGTTAGGGTTAGGGTTAAGGGTAGGTTTAGGTTTATGGTTAGATTTAAAGTTTAGGGTTTATTGTTAGGATTAGGGATAGTGTGAGGTTTAGGGTTAGGTTTAGGGTTAGGGTTAGGGTTAGTGTTTGGGTTATGATTAGTGTTAGGATTAGGGTTAAAGTTAGGGTCAGGTTTAGGTTCAGGGTTAGGGTTAGGGTTAGGGTTAGATTTAGGGTTAGGTTTAGGTTTATTGTTAGATTTAGGGTTTAGGGTTTAAGGTTTATGGTTTAGGATTGTTTAAGGTTTAGGGTGGATTAGGTTTAGGGTTTAGAGTTTAGTGTTATGGTTACGGTTATTGTTAGGGTTAGGGATGGGGTTAGGGTTAGGGTTAGGGTTAGGGTTATGGTAAAAGTTAGGGGGTTAGTGTTAGGGTTTGGGTTAGGGTTAGGGTTAGGGTTAGAATTAGGTTAGGGTTAGGGTTAGGGTTAGGGTTAGGGGTTAGGGTTAGTGTTATGGTTAGGGTTATTATTAGGGGGTTAGGTTTAAGTTTAGGATTAGTGTTAGGGTTAGAATTAGAAATAGGTTTATTGTTAGGATTAGGGTCAGGGTTAGGTTTAGGGTTAGGGTTAGGGTTAGGGTTAGGGTCAGGGAGGGTTTAGGGTTAGGGTTAGATTTAGGGTTAGGTTTAGGTTTATTGTTTGATTTAGGGTTTAGGGTCTACGGTTTATGGTTTAGGATTGTTTAAGGTTTAGGGTGGATTAGGTTTAGGGTTTAGAGTTTAGTGTTATGGTTATGGTTAGGGTTAGGGTTAGGGTTAGGGTTAGGATTAGGGTTAAGGTTAGGGTTAGGGTTAAGGTTAGGGTTAGGGTTAGGGTAAGGGTTAGGGTTAGGGTTAGGGTTAGTGTTAGGGTTTAGGGGTAGGGTTAGAGTTAGGGTTAGGGTTAGGGTTAGGGTTAGGGTGAGGATTAGGGTTAGGGTTATGTGGTTATGTTAGGCTTAAGGTTAGGGTTAGGGTTATGGGGTTAAGGTTAGGGTTGGGGTTAGGGTTAGGTTTAGGTTTAGGGTTAGGGTTAGGGTTATGGTTATTCTTAGATTTATGGTTTAAAATTTAGGGTTTATGGTTTAAGGTTTAGGGTTTAGGATTGTTTAATCTTTAGGGTGGTTTAGGTTTAGGGTATAGGGTTTAGCGTTTAAGATTGTTTAATGTTTAGGGTTGTTTATGTTTTAGCGTTTAGAGTTGTTTAGGTTTTTTTAGGGTTGTTTATGATTTAGTGTTTAGGGTTGTTCAGGATTTATGATTTAGGATATTTTAAGGTTTAGGGTTTAAGGTTGTATAGTGTTTTAGGGTTTAGGCTATAATGTTTAGGGTTAAGAGTTTAGGGTTGTTTAGGGTATAGTGTTAATGGTTTTAGGGTTTAGGCTTGTTTAGGGTTTAGTGTTTAGGGTTTAGGGTTTAGGGTGTTTTAGCGTTTAGTGTTTAGAGTTTAGGGTTTAGGGTGCATTTGGAATTAGTGTTAAGGGTTTTTCTGGGTTTAGGGTTTAGGATTTAGGGTGTTAGGGTTAGTGTTAGGGTTAGGTTTAGGGTTAGGGTGAGGGTTGGCGTGAGGGTTAGGGTGAGGGTTAAGGTTAGTGTTAGGGTTAAGATTAGTGTTAGTGTTAGGGTAAGGGTTAGAGTTAGGGATAGGGTTAGGGTTAGGGTTAGGGTTAGGGTTAGTGTTAGGGTTAGGTTAGGGTTAGGGTTAGGGTTAGGGGTTAGGGTCAGGGTTAGTGTTAGGGGTTAGGGGTTAGGGTTAGGGTTAGGGTTAGGGTTAGGGTTAGGGTTAGGGTTAGGGTTAGGTTTAGTGTTAGGGTTATTATTAGGGGGTTAGGTTTAAGTTTAGGATTAGTGTTAGGGTTAGAATTAGAAATAGGTTTAGTGTTAGGATTAGGGTCAGGGTTAGGTTTAGGGATAGGGTTAGGGTTAGGGTTAAGGGTAGGGTTAGGGTTAGGGTTAGATTTAAAGTTTAGGGTTTAGTGTTAGGATTAGGGATAGTTTGAGGTTTAGGGTTAGGGTTAGGTTTAGGGTTAGGGTTAGGGTTAGTGTTTGGGTTATGGTTAGTGTTAGGATTAGGGTTAGGGTTAGGGTCAGGGTTAGGTTTAGGGTTAGGGTTAGGGTTAGGGTTAGATTAAGGGTTAGGTTTAGGTTTATTGTTAGGTTTAGGGTTTAGGGTTTAAGGTTTATGGTTTAGGATTGTTCAAGGTTTAGGGTGGATTAGGTTTAGGGTTTAGAGTTTAGTATTATGGTTACGGTTAGGGTTAGGGTTAGGGTTAGGGTTAGGGTTAGGGTTAGGGTTAGGGTTAGGGTTAAGGTTAGTGTTAGGCTTAGGGTTAGGGTTATGGTTAGTGTTAGGATTAGGGTTAGGTTTAGGGTCAGGGTTAGGTTTAGGGTTCTGGTTAGGGTTAGGGTTAGATTTAGGGTCAGGTTTAGGTTTATTGTTAGATTTAGGGTTTAGGGTTTAAGGTTTATGGTTTAGGATTGTTTAAGGTTTAGGGTGGTTTAGGTTTAGGGTTTAGAGTTTACTGTATGGTTACGGTTAGTGTTAGGGTTAGGGTTAGGGTTAGGGTTAGGGTTAGGGTTAGGGTAATGGATAGGGTTAGGGTTAGGGTTAGGGTTAGGGTAAGGGTTAGGGGTTAGTGTTAGGGTTAGGGTTACGGTTAGGGTTAGGGTGAGGGTTAGGGGTTAGCGTTAGTGTTAGGGTTAGGGTTATTATTAGGGGGTTAGGTTTAAGTTTAGGATTAGTGTTAGGGTTAGAATTAGAAATAGGGTTAGTGTTAGGATTAGGGTCAGGGTTAGGTTTAGGGTTAGGGTTAGGGTTAGGGTTAGGGTTAGGGTCAGGGAGGGTTGAGCGTTAGGGTTAGGGTTAGGGTTAGATTTAGGGTTAGGTTTAGGTTTATTGTTAGATTTAGGATTTAGGGTCTAAGGTTTATGGTTTAAGATTGTTTAAGGTTTAGGGTGGATTAGGTTTAGGGTTTAGAGTTTAGTGTTATGGTTACGGTTAGAGTTAGGGTTAGGGTTAGGATTAGGGTTAAGGATAGGGTTATGATTAGGTTTAGGGTTAAGGTTAGGGTTAGGGTTAGGGTTAGGGTTAGGGTTAGGGTTAACATTAGGGTTATGGTTAGGGTTAGGGTAAGTGTTAGGGGTTAGGGTTAGGGTTATGGTTATTGTTAGGTTTAGTGTTTAGGGTTTACTGTTTAGGGTTTAAGGTTTAGGGTTTAGGATTGTTTAAGATTTAGGGTGGTTTAGGTTAAGGGTTTAGGGTTTAGACTTTAGGATTGTTTAAGGTTTAGGGTTGTTTAGGGTATAGTGTTTAGGGTTAAAAGTTTAGGGTTGTTTAGGCTTTAGTGTTTAGGGTTTAGGGTTGTTTAAGTTTTAGTGTTTAAGGTTTAGGTTTTAGGGTTGTTTTGGGTTTAGTGTTTAGTGTTGTTTAGGGTATAGTGTTAATGGTTTAGGGTTTAGGGTTATTTAGGGTTTAGTGTTTAAGGTTTAGGATATAGGGTTGTTTAGGTTTTAGTGTTTAGGGTTGTTTATGGTTTAGTGATTAGGGTTGTTTAGGGTTGTTTAGAGGTTAGTGTTTAGGGTTATTCAGGGTTTATGATTTAGGGTTGTTCAGGGTTTAGGATTTATGGTTGTTCAGGGTTTAGGGTTTAGTGATTAAGGTTAAGGGGTTAGGGTTAGGGTTAGGGTTAGGGTTAGGGTTAGGGTTAGGGTTAGGGTTAGGGTTAAGGTTAGGATTAGGGTTAGGGTTAAGGTTATGGTTAGTGTTAGGATTAGGGTTACGGTTAGGGTCAGGATTAGGTTTAGGGTTAGGGTTAGGGTTAGGGTTAGATTTAGGTTCAGGTTTAGGTTTATTGTTAGATTTAGGGTTTAGGGTTTAAGGTTTATGGTTTAGGATTGTTTAAACTTTAGGGTGGATTAGGTTTAGGGTTTAGAGTTTAGTGTTATTGTTACGGTTAGTGTTAGGGTTAGGGTTAGGGTTAGGGTTAGGGTTAGGTTAGGGTTAGGGTTAGGGTTAGGGTTAGGTTAGGGTTAGGGTTAGGGTTAGGGTTAGGGTTAGGGATTAGGGTTTAGAGTTTAGGGTTTAAGGTTTTGGGTTTAGGATTGTTTAAGATTTAGGGTGGTTTAGGTTAAGGGTTTATTGTTTAGAGTTTAGGATTGATTAAGGTTTAGGGTTGTTTAGGGTATTGTGTTTAGGTTTAAAATTTTAGGGTTGTTTAGGGTTTAGTGTTTCGGGTTTAGGGTTGTTTAAGGTTTAGTGTTTAAGGTTTAGGTTTTAGGGTTTTTTTGGGTTTAGTGTTTAGTGTTGTTTAGGGTATAGTGTTAATGGTTTAGGGTTTAGGCTTATTTAGGGTTTAGTGTTTAAGGTTTAGGGTATAGGGTTGTTTAGGGTTTAGTGTTTAGGGTTGTTTATGGTTTAGTGATTAGGTTTGTTTAGGGTTGTTTAGAGGTTAGTGTTTAGGGTTATTCAGGGTTTATGATTTAGGGTTGTTCAGGGTTTAGGATTTATGGTTGTTCAGGGTTTAGGATTTAGGGATTAAGGTTAAGGGGTTAAGGTTAGGGTTAGGGTTAGGGTTAGCATTAGGGTTAGAGTTAGGGTTAGAGTTAAGGTTATGGGGTTATGTTAGGCTTAAATTAGGGTTAGGGTTATGGGGTTAAGGTTAGGGTTGGGGTTAGGGTTAGGTTTAGGTTTAGGGTTAGGGTTAGGGTTATGGTTATTCTTAGACTTATGGTTTAAAATTTAGGGTTTATGGTTTAAGGTTTAGGGATTAGGATTGTTTAAGTTTTAGGGTGGTTTAGGTTTAGGGTATAGGGTTTAGCGTTTAAGATTGTTTAATGTTTAGGGTTGTTTAGGTTTTAGCGTTTAGAGTTGTTTAGGGTTTTTTAGGGTTGTTTATGATTTAGTGTTTAGGCTTGTTCAGGATTTATGATTTAGGATATTTTAAGGTTTAGGGTTTAAGGTTGTATAGTGTTTTAGGGTTTAGGGTATAATGTTTAGGGTTAAGGGTTTAGGGTTGTTTAGGGTATAGTGTTAATGGTTTTAGGGTTTAGGATTGTTTAGGGTTTAGTGTTTAGGATTTAGGGTTTAGGGTTTTTTAGCGTTTAGTGTTTATAGTTTAGGGTTTAGGGTGCTTTTAGAATTAGTGTTTAGGGTTTTTCAGGGTTTAGGGTTTAGGATTTAGGGTGTTAGGGTTAGTGTTAGGGTTAGGTTTAGGGTTAAGGTGAGGGTTAGGGTGAGGGTTAAGGTTAGGGTTAGGGTTAAGGTTAGTGTTAGTGTTAGAATAAGGGTTAGTGTTAGGGATAGGGTTAGGGTTAGGGTTAGGGTTAAGGTTAAAGTTAGGGTTAGGGTTAGGGTTAGGGTTAGGGGTTTGGTTTAGGGTTAGTGTTAGGGGTTAGGGGTTAGTGTTAGTGTTAGGGTTAGGGTTAGGGTTAGGGTTAGGTTTAGTGTTAGGGTTATTATTAGGGGTTAGGTTTTAGTTTAGGATTAGTGTTAGGGTTAGAATTAGAAATAGGGTTAGTGTTAGGATTAGGGTCAGGGTTAGGTTTAGAAATATGGTTAGGGTTAGGGTTAAGGGTAGGGTTAGGGTTAGGGTTAGATTTAAAGTTTAGGGTTTAGTGTTAGGATTAGGATAGTGTGAGGTTTAGGGTTAGGTTTAGGGTTAGGGTTAGGGTTAGTGCTTGGTTTATGATTAGTGTTAGGATTAGGATTAGGGTTAGGGTCAGGTTTATGTTTAGGGTTAGGGTTAGGGTTAGGGTTAGATTTAGGGTTAGGTTTAGGTTTATTGTTAGATTTATGGTTTAAGGTTTAAAGTTTATGGTTTAGGATTGTTTAAGTTTAAGGGTGGATTAGGTTTAGGGTTTAGAGTTTAGTATTATGGTTACGGTTAGGGTTAGGGTTAGGGTTAGAGTTAGGGTTAGGGTTAGGGTTAGGGTTAGGGTTAAGGTTAGGGTTAGTGTTAGGGTTAGGGATATGGTTAGTGTTAGGATTAGGGTCAGGGTTAGGGTCAGGGTTAGGTTTAGGTTTAGGGATAGGGTTAGGGTTAGATTTAGGGTTAGGTTTAGGTTTATTGTTAGATTTAGGGTTTAGGGTTTAAGGTTTATGGTTGAGGATTGTTTAAGGTTTAGGGTGGATTAGGTTTAGGGTTTAGAGTTTAGTGTTATGGTTACGGTTAGGGTTAGGGTTAGGGATGGGGTTAGGGTAAGGGTTAAGGTTATGGTAAGGGTTAGGTTTAGAGTTAGGGTTAGGGTTATGGTAAAAGTTAGGGGGTTAGTGTTAGGGTTTGTGTTAGGGTTAGGGTTAGGGTTAGGGGTTAGGGTTAGTGTTAGGGTTAGGGTTATTATTAGGGGGTTAGGTTTAATTTTAGGATTAGTGTTAGGGTTAGAATTAGAAATAGGTTTAGTGTTAGGATTAAGGTCAGGGTTAGGTTTAGGGTTAGGTTTAGGGTTAGGGTTAGGGTTAGGGTTAGGGTTAGGGTTAGGGTTAGGGTCAGGGAGGGTTTAGGGTTAGGGTTAGATTTAGGGTTTAGGGTCTAAGGTTTATGGTTTAGGATTGTTTAAGGTTTAGGGTGGATTAGGTTTAGGGTTTAGAGTTTAGTGTTATGGTTACGGTTAGGGTTAGGGTTAGGGTTATGGTTAGGGTTATTCTTAGATTAATGGTTTAAAATTTAGGGTTTATGGTTTAAGGTTTAGGGTTTAGGATTGTTTAAGTTTTAGGGTGGTTTAGGTTTAGGGTATAGGGTTTAGCGTTTAAGATTGTTTAATGTTTAGGGTTGTTTAGGTTTTAGCGTTTAGAGTTGTTTAGGGTTTTTTAGGGTTGTTTATAATTTAGTGTTTAGGGTTGTTCAGGATTTATGATTTAGGATATTTTAAGGTATAGGGTTTAAGGTTGTATAGTGTTTTAGGGTTTAGGGTATAATGTTTAGGGTTAAGGGTTTAGGGTTGTTTAGGGTATAGTGTTATTGGTTTTAGGGTTT
>NW_027667640.1:4810000-4817500 GCF_963924665.1 Micromys minutus
TTAGGGTGGTTTAGGTTAAGGGTTTAGGGTTTAGAGTTTAGGATTGTTTAAGGTTTAGGGTTGTTTAGGGTATAGTGTTTAGGGTTAAAAGTTTAGGGTTGTTTAGGTTTTAGTGTTTAGGGTTTAGGGTTGTTTAAGGTTTAGTGTTTAAGGTTTAGGTTTTAGGGTTGTTTTGGGTTTAGTGTTTAGTGTTGTTTAGGGTATAGTGTTAATGGTTTAGGGTTTAGGGTTATTTAGGGTTTAGTGTTTAAGGTTTAGGGTATAGGATTGTTTAGGGTTTAGTGTTTAGGGTTGTTTATGGTTTAGTGATTAGGGTTGTTTAGGGTTGTTTAGAGGTTACTGTTTAGGGTTATTCAGGGTTTATGATTTAGGGTTGTTCAGGGTTTAGGATGTATGGTTGTTCAGGGTTTAGGATTTAGGGATTAAGGTTAAGGGGTTAGGGTTAGGGTTAGGGTTAGGGTTAGCATTAGGGTTAGAGTTAGGGTTAGAGTTAGGGTTATGGGGTTATGTTAGGCTTAAGGTTAGGGTTAGGGTTATGGGGTTAAGGTTAGGGTTGGGGTTAGGGTTAGGTTTAGGTTTAGGGTTAGGGTTAGGTTTATGGTTATTCTTAGATTTATGGTTTAAAATTTAGGGCTTATGGTTTAAGGTTTAGGGTTTATTTGTTTAAGCTTTAGGGTGGTTTAGGTTTAGGGTACAGAATTTTGCGTTTAAGATTGTTTAATGGTTAGGGTTGTTTAGGTTTTAGCGTTTAGAGTTGTTTAGGGTTTTTTAGGGTTGTTTATAATTTAGTGTTTAGGGTTGTTCAGAATTTATGATTTAGGATATTTTAAGGTTTAGGGTTTAAGGTTGTATAGTGTTTTAGGGTTCAGGGTATAATGTTTAGTGTTAAGGGTTTAGGATTGTTTAGTGTATAGTGTTAATGGTTTTAGGGTTTAGGCTTGTTTAGGGTTTAGTGTTTAGGGTTTAGGGTTTATGGTTTTGTAGCGTTTAGTGTTTATAGTTTAGGGTTTAGGGTGCTTTTGGAATTAGTGTTTAGGGTTTTTCGGGGTTTAGGGTTTAGGATTTAGGGTGTTAGGTTTAGTGTTAGGGTTAGGTTTAGGGTTAAGGTGAGGGTTAGGGTGAGGGTTAAGGTTAGGGTTAGGGTTAAGGTTAGTGTTAGTGTTAGGGTAAGGGTTAGGGTTAGGGATAGGGTTAGGGTTAGGGTTAGGGTTAGGGTTACGGTTAGGGTTAGGGTTAGGGTTAGGGGTTAGGGTTAGGGTTAGTGTTAGGGGTTAGGGGTTAGTGTTAGGGTTAGGGTTAGGGTTAGGGTTAGGTTTAGTGTTAGGGTTATTATTAGGGGGTTAGGTTATAGTTAAGGATTAGTGTTAGGGTTAGAATTAGAAATAGGATTAGTGTTAGGATTAGGGTCAGGGTTAGGTTTAGGGATAGGGTTAGGGTTAGGGTTAAGGGTAGGGTTAGGGTTAGGGTTAGATTTAAAGTTTAGGGTTTAGTGTTAAGATTAGGGATAGTGTGAGGTTTAGGGTTAGGGTTAGGTTTAGGCTTAGGGTTAGGGTTAGTGTTTGGGTTATGGTTAGTGTTAGGATTAGGGTTAGGGTTAGGGTCAGGGCTAGGTTTAGGGTTAGGGTTAGGGTTAGGGTTAGATTTAGGGTTAGGTTTAGGTTTATTGTTAGATTTAGGGTTTAGGGTTTAAGGTTTATGGTTTAGGATTGTTTAAGGTTTAGGGTGGGTTAGGTTTAGGGTTTAGAGTTTAGTATTATGGTTACGGTTAGGGTTAGGGTTAGAGTTAGGGTTAGGGTTAGGGTTAGGGTTAGGGTTAGGGTTAGGGTTAGGGTTATGGTTAGGGTTAGTGTTAGGGTTAGGTTTATGGTTAGTGTTAGGATTAGGGTTAGGGTTAGGGTCAGGGTTAGGTTTAGGGTTAGGGATAGGGTTAGGGTTAGATTTAGGGTTAGGTTTAGGTTTATTGTTAGATTTAGGGTTTAGGGTTTAAGGTTTATGGTTTAGGATTGTTTAAGGATTAGGGTGGATTAGGTTTAGGGTTTAGAGTTTAGTGTTATGGTTACAGTTAGGGTTATGGTTAGGGATAAGGTTAGGGTTAGGGTTAGGGTTATGGTAAGGGTTAGGGTTAGGGTTAGGGTTAGGGTAAAAGTTAGGGGGTTAGTGTTAGGGTTTGGGTTAGGGTTAGGGTTAGGGTTAGGGTTAGGTTAGGGTTAGGGTTAGGGTTAGGGGTTAGGGTTAGTGTAATGCTTAGGGTTATTATTAGGGGGTTAGGTTTAAGTTTAGGATTAGTGTTAGGGTTAGAATTAGAAATAGGGTTAGTGTTAAGATTAGGGTCAGGGTTAGGTTTAGGGTTAGGGTTAGGGTTAGGGTTAGGGTCAGAAAGGGTTTAGGGTTAGGGTTAGATTTCGCGTTAGGTTTAGGTTTATTGTTAGATTTAGGGTTTAGGGTCTACGGTTTATGGTTTAGGATTGTTTAAGGTTTAGGGTGGATTAGGTTTAGGGTTTAGAGTTTAGTGTTATGGTTACGGTTGGGGTTAAGGTTAGGGTTAGGGTTAGGATTAGGGTTAAGGTTAGGGTTAGGTTTAGGTTTAGTGTTAGGGTTAGGGTTAGGGTTAGGGTTACGGTTAAAGTTAGGGTTAGGTTTAGTTTTAGGGTTAGGGTTAGGTTTAGGGTTAGGGTAAGGGTTAGGGGTTAGGGTTAAGGTTAGGGTTAAGGTTAGGGTTAGGGTTAAGATTAGGGTTAGGGTTAGGTTTAGGGTTAGGGTTAGGGTTAGGGTTAGGGTAAGGTTAGTGTTAGGGTTACGGTTAGGGTTAGGGGTTAGGGGTTAGGGTTAGGGTTAGGGTTAGTGTTAGGGTTAGGGTTAGGGTTAGGGTTATGTGGTTATGTTAGGCTTAAGGTTAGGGTTAGGGTTATGGGGTTAAGGTTAAGGTTGGGGTTAGGGTTAGGTTTAGGTTTAGGGTTAAGGTTAGGGTTATGGTTATTCTTAGATATATGGTTTAAAATTTAGGGTTTATGGTTTAAGGTTTAGGGTTTAGGATTGTTTATGTTTTAGGGTGGCTTAGGTTTTAGCGTTTAAAGTTTTTAGGTTTTTTTAGGGTTGTTTATGATTTAGTGTTTCGGGTTGTTCAGGATTTATGATTTAGGATATTTTAAGGTTTAGGGTTTAAGGTTGTATAGTGTTTTTGGGTTTAGGGTATAATGTTTAGGGTTAAGGGTTTAGGGTTGTTTAGGGTATAGTGTTAATGGTTTTAGGGTTTAGGCTTGTTTAGGGTATAGTGTTTAGGGTTTAGGATTTAGGGTTTTTTAGCGTTTAGTGTTTAGAGTTTAGGGTTTAGGGTGCTTTTGGAATTCGTGTTTAGGGTTTTTCTGGGTTTAGGGTTTAGGATTTAGGGTTTTAGGGTTAGGTTTAGGGTTAGGGTGAGGGTTAGGGTGAGGGTTAAGGTTAGGGTTAGGGTTAAGGTGAGTGTTAGTGTTAGGGTAAGTGTTAGGGTTTGGGATAGTGTTAGGGTTAGGGTTATAGTTAGGGTTAGGGTTAGTGTTAGGGTTAGGGTAAGGGATAGGGTTAGTGTGAGGTTTAGGGTTAGGGTTAGGTTTAGGGTTAGGGTTAGTCTTTGTTTGGGTTATGGTTATTGTTAGGATTAGGCTTTGGATTAGGGTCAGGGGTAGGTTTAGGTTTACGGTTAGGGTTAGTGTTAGATTTAGGGTTAGGTTTAGGTTTATTGTTAGATTTAGGGTTTAGGGTTTAAGGTTTATGGTTTAGGATTGTTTAAGGTTTAGGGTGGATTAGGTTTAGGGTTTAGAGTTTAGTGTTATGGTTACGGTTAGGGTTAGGGTTAGGGTTAGGGTTAGGGTTAGAGTTAGGGTTAGGGTTAGTGTTAGGGTAAGGTTAGGGTTAGGGTTAGTGTTAGGGTTAGAGTTAGAGTTACGGTTAGGTTTAGGGTTAGAGTTATGGTTAGGGTTAAGGTTAGGGTTGGGGGGGTTAGGGTTTACGTTAGGGTTAGGGTTAGGGTTAGGGTTAGGGTTAGGGTTAGGGTTAGGGTTAGGGTTAGGTTTAGGTTTAGGGTTAGTGTTATTATTAGGGAGTTAGGTTTAAATTTAGGATTAGTGTTAGGGTTAGAATTAGAAATAGGGTTAGTTTTAGAATTAGGGTCAGGGTTAGGTTTAGGGATAGGGTTATTGTTAGGGTTTGGGGTAGGGTTAGGGTTAGGGTTAGATTTAAAGTTTAAGTTTTAGTGTTAGGATTAGGGTTAGTGTGAGGTTTAGGGTTAGGGTTAGGTTTAGGGTTAGGGTTAGGGTTAGTGTTTGGGTTATAGTTAGTGTTAGGATTATGTTTAGGGTTAGGGTTAGGGTTAGGGTTAGATTTAGGGTTAGGTTTAGGTTTATTGTTAGATTTAGGGTTTAGGGTTTAAGGTTTGTGGTTTAGGATTGTTTAAGGTTTAGGGTGGATTAGGTTTAGGGTTTAGAGTTTAGTGTTATGGTTACGGTTAGGGTTAGGGTTAGGTTTAGGGTTAGGGTTTGGGTTAGGGTTAGGGTTAGGTTTAGGGTTAGGGTTATGGTTAGGGTTAAGGTTAGGGTTAGGGTTAGGGTTAGGGTTATGGTTAGTATTAGGATTAGGGTTAGGGTTAAGGTCAGGGTTAGGTTTAGGGTTAGTGTTAGGGTTAGGGATAGATTTAGGGTTAGGTTTAGGTTTATTGTTAGATTTAGGGTTTAGGGTTTAAGGTTTATGGTTTAGGATTTTTTAAGGTTTAGGGTGGATTAGGTTTAGGGTTTAGAGTTTAGTGTTATGGTTAAGGTTAAGGTTAGGGTTAGGGTTAGGGTTAGGGTTAGGGTTAGGGTTAGTGTTACGGTTAGGGTTAGGGTTAGGGTTACGTTTAGGGTTAGGGTTAGGGTTAGGGTAAGGGTTATGATTATGTTTATTGTTAGGTTTAGGGTTAGGGTTAGGGTTAAGGTTAGGTTTAGGGTTAGGGTTAGGTTTATGGTTAGGCTTAAGGTTAGGGTTAGGTTTAGGGTTAGGGTTACGGTTAAGGTTAGGTTTAGGGTTAGGGTTAGTGTTAGGGTGAGGGTTAAGTTTATTGTTAGGTTTAGGGTTTAGTGTTTAGGGTCTAAGGTTTTGGGTTTAGGATTGTTTAAGGTTTAGGGTAGATTAGGTTTAGGGTTTAGAGTTTAGTGTTAAGGTTAGGGTTAGGTTTAGGGTTTAGGGTTTAGTGTTCGGATTACGTTTAGGGTTAGGGTTAGGATTAAGTTTAAGGTTAGGGTTAGGATTAGGTTTAGGGTTAGGGTTAGGGTTAGGGTTAGGGTTAGGGTTAGGGTTAGGATTAGGGTTAGGGTTAGGGTTAGGGTAAGGGTTAGGGGTTAGGGTTAGGGTTATGGTTATTGTTAGGTTTAGGGTTTAGGGTTTAGTGTTTAGGGTTTAAGGTTTAGGGTTTAGTATTGTTTAAGATTTAGGGTGGTTTAGTTTAAGGGTTTAGGGTTTAGAGTTTAGGATTGTTTAAGGTTTAGGGTTGTTTAGGGTATAGTGTTTAGGGTTAAAAGTTTAGGGTTGTTTAGGGTTTAGTGTTCAGGGTTTAGGGTTGTTTAAGGTTTAGTGTTTAAGTTTTAGGTTTAAGGGTTGTTTTGGGTTTAGTGTTTAGTGTTGTTTAGGGTATAGTGTTAATGGTTTAGGGTTTAGGGTTATTTAGGGTTTAGTGTTTAAGGTTTAGGGTATAGGTTTGTTTAGGGTTTAGTGTTTAGGGTTGTTTATGGTTTAGTGATTAGGGTTGTTTAGGGTTTTTTAGAGGTTAGTGTTTAGGGTTATTCAGGGTTTATGATTTATGGTTGTTCAGGGTTTAGGATTTATGGTTGTTCAGGGTTTAGGATTTAGTGATTAAGGTTAAGGGGTTAGGGTTAGGGTTAGGGTTAGGGTTAGGGTTATGGTTAAGGTTAGGGTTAGGGTTAGGGTTAGGGTTATGGTTAGTGTTAGGATTAGGGTTAGGGTTAGGGTCAGGGTTAGGTTTAGGGTTAGGGTTAGGGTTAGGGTTATATTTAGGGTCAGGTTTAGGTTTATTGTTTGATTTAGGGTTTAGGGTTTAAGGTTTATGGTTTAGGATTGTTTAAGTTTTAGGGTGGATTAGGTTAAGGTTTAGAGTTTAGTGTTATGGTTACGGTTAGTGTTAAAGTTAGGGTTAGGGTTAGGGTTAGGGTAATGGTTAGGGTTAGGGTTAGGGTTAGGGTAAGGGTTAGGGATTAGTGTTAGGGTTAGGGTTAGGGTTAGGGTTAGGGTTATTGTTAGGTTAGGGTTAGGGTTAGGGTTAGGGTTAGGGTTTAGGGTTAGTGTTAGTGTTATGGTTAGGGTTATTATTATGGGGTTAGGTTTAAGTTTAGGATTAGTGTTAGGGTTAGAATTAGAAATAGGGTTAGTGTTAGGATTAGGGTCAGGGTTACGTTTAGGGTTAGGGTTAGGGTTAGGGTTAGGGTTAGGGTTAGGGTCAGGGAGGGTTTAGGGTTAGGGTTAGGGTTAGGGTTAGATTTAGGGTTAGGTTTAGGTTTATTGTTAGATTTAGGATTTAGGGTCTAAGGTTTATGGTTTAGGATTGTTTAAGGTTTAGGGTGGATTAGGTTTAGGGTTTAGAGTTTAGTGTTATGGTTACGGTTAGGGTTAGGGTAAGGGTTAGGGTTAGGATTAGGGTTAAGGTTAAGGTTAGGATTAGGTTTAGGGTTAGGGTTAAGGTTAGGGTTAGGGTTAGGGTTAGGGTTAGGATTAGGGTTAGGGTTAGGGTTAGGGTAAGGCTTAGAGGTTAGGGTTAGGGTTATGGTTATTGTTAGGTTTAGGGTTTAGGGTTTAGTGTTTAGGGTTTAAGGTTTAGGGTTTATGATTGTTTAAGATTTAGGGTGGTTTAGGTTAAGGGTTTAGGGTTTAGAGTTTAGGATGGTTTAAGTTTTAGGGTTGTTTAGGGTATAGTGTTTAGGGTTAAAAGTTTAGGGTTGTTTAGGGTTTAGTGTTTAGGGTTTAGGGTTGTTTAAGGTTTAGTGTTTAAGGTTTAGGTTTTAGGGTTCTTTTGGGTTTAGTGTTTAGTGTTGTTTAGGGTATAGTGTTAATGTTTTAGGGTTTAGGGTTATTTAGGGTTTAGTGTTTAAGGTTTAGGGTATAGGGTGGTTTAGGGTTTAGTGTTTAGGGTTGTTTATGGTTTAGTGATTAGGGTTGTTTGGGGTTGTTTAGAGGTTAGTGTTTAGGGTTATTCAGGGTTTATGATTTAGGGTTGTTCAGGGTTTAGGATTTATGGTTGTTCAGGGTTTAGGATTTAGGGATTAAGGTTAAGGGGTTAGGGTTAGGGTTAGGGTTAGGGTTAGGGTTAGCATTAGGGTTAGAGTTAGGGTTAGAGTTAGGGTTATGGGGTTATGTTAGGCTTAAGGTTAGGGTTAGGGTTATGGGGTTAAGGTTAGGGTTGGGGTTAGGGTTAGGTTTAGGTTTAGGGTTAGGGTTAGGGTTATGGTTATTCTTAGATTTATGGTTTAAAATTTAGGGCTT
>NW_027667640.1:4825000-4840000 GCF_963924665.1 Micromys minutus
GGGTTAGGGTTAGGGTCAGGGTTACGGTTAGGGTTAGGGTTAGGGTTAGGTTTAGGGTTAGGGTTAAGGTTAGGGTTAGGGTAAGGGTTAGGGGTTAGGGTTAAAGTTAGGTTTAAGGTTAGGGTTAGGGTTAAGGTTAGGGTTAGGGTTAGCGTTAGGGTTAGGGTTAGGGTTAGGGTTAGGGTTAGAGTAAGATTAGGGTTAGGGTTAGGGTTAGGGTTAGGGGTTAGGTTTAGGGTTAGGGTTAGTGTTAGGGGTTAGGGGTTAGGGTTAGGGTTAAGGTTAGGGTTAGGTTTAGGGTTAGGGTTAGGGTTAGGGTTAGGGTGAGGGTTAGTGTTAGGGTTATGTGGTTATGTTAGGCTTAAGGTTAGGGTTAGGGTTATGGGGTTAAGGTTAGGGTTGGGGTTAGAGTTAGGTTTAGGTTTAGGGTTAGGGTTAGGGTTATGGTTATTCTTAGATTTATGGTTTAAAATTTAGGGTTTATGGTTTAAGGTTTAGGGTTTAGGATTGTTTAAGTTTTAGGGTGGTTTAGGTTTAGGGTATAGGGTTTAGCGTTTAAGATTGTTTAATGTTTAGGGTTGTTTATGTTTTAGCGTTTAGAGTTGTTTAGGTTTTTATAGGGTTGTTTATGATTTAGTGTTTAGGGTTGTTCAGGATTTATGATTTAGGATATTTTAAGGTTTAGGGTTTAAGGTTGTATAGTGTTTTAGGGTTTAGGCTATAATGTTTAGGGTTAAGAGTTGAGGGTTGTTTAGGGTATAGTGTTAATGGTTTTAGGGTTTAGGCTTGTTTAGGGTTTAGTGTTTAGGGTTTAGGGTTTAGGGTTTAGGGTTTTTTAGCGTTTAGTGTTTAGAGTTTAGGGTTTAGGGTGCTTTTGGAATTAGTGTTTAGGGTTTTTCGGGGTTGAGGGTTTAGGATTTAGGGTGTTATGGTTAGTGTTAGGGTTAGGTTTAGGATTAAGGTGAGGGTTAGGGTGAGGGTTAAGGTTAGGGTTAGGGTTAAGGTTAGTGTTAGTGTTAGGGTAAGGGTTAGGGTTAGGGATAGGGTTAGGGTTAGGGTTAGGGTTAGGGTTAGGGTTAGGGTTAGGGTTAGGGTTAGGGTTTGGGGTTAGGGTTAGGGTTAGTGTTAGAGGTTAGTGGTTAGTGTTAGGGTTAGGGTTAGGGTTAGGGTTAGGGTTAGGTTTAGTGTTAGGGTTATTATTAGGGGGTTAGGTTTTAGTTAAGGATTAGTGTTAGGGTTAGAATTAGAAATAGGGTTAGTGTTAGGATTAGGGTCAGGGTTAGGTTTAGGGATAGGGTTAGTGTTAGGGTTAAGGGTAGGGTTAGGGTTAGAATTAGATTTAAATTTAGGGTTTAGTGTTAGGATTAGGGATAGTGTGAGGTTTAGGGTTAGGTTTAGGGTTAGGGTTAAGGTTAGTGTTTGGGTTATGATTAGTGTTAGGATTAGGGTTAGGGTTAGGGTCAGGTTCAGGTTTAGGGTTAGGGTTAGGGTTAGGGTTAGATTTAGGGTTAGGTTTAGGTTTATTGTTAGATTTAGGGTTTAGGGTTTAAGGTTTATGGTTTAGGATTGTTTAAGGTTTATGGTGGATTAGGTTTAGGGTTTAGAGTTTAGTATTATGGTTAAGGTTAGGGTTAGGGTTAGGGTTAGGGTTAGGGTTAGGGTTAGGGTTAGGGTTAAGGTTAGGGTTAGTGTTTGGGTTAGGGTTATGGTTAGTGTTAGGATTAGGTTTAGGGTTAGGGTCAGGGTTAGGTTTAGGGTTAGGGATAGGGTTAGGGTTAGATTTAGGGTTAGGTTTAGGTTTATTGTTAGATTTAGGGTTTAGGGTTTAAAGTTTATGGTTTAGGATTGTTCAAGGTTTAGGGTGGATTAGATTTAGGGTTTAGAGTTTAGTGTTATGGTTACGGTTAGGGTTAGGGTTAGGGATGGGGTTAGGGTTAGGGTTAGGGTTATGGTAAAGGTTAGGGTTAGGGTTAGGGTTAGGGTAAAAGTTAGGGGGTTAGTGTTATGGTTTGGGTTAGTGTTAGGGTTAGGGTTAGGGTTAGGTTAGGGTTAGGGTTAGGGTTAGGGTTAGGGGTTAGGGTTAGTGTTAGGGTTAGGGTTATTATTAGGGGGTTAGGTTTAAGTTTAGGATTAGTGTTAGGGTTAGAATTAGAAATAGGTTTAATGTTAGGATTAGGGTCAGGGTTAGGTTTAGGGTTAGGGTTAGGGTTAGGGTTAGGGTTAGGGTCAGGGAGGATTTAGGGTTAGGGTTTGATTTAGGGTTAGGTTTCGGTTTAATGTTAGATTTAGGGTTTAGGGTCTACGGTTTATGGTTTAGGATTGTTTAAAGTTTAGGGCGGATTAGGTTTAGGGTTTAGAGTTTAGTGTTATGGTTACGGTTAGGGTTAGGGTTAGGGATGTGGTTAGGGTTAGGGTTAGGGTTATGGTAAGGGTTAGGGTTAGGGTTAGGGTTAGGGTTAGGGTTAGGGTTAGGGTTAGGGTTAGGGTTAGGTTTAGGGTTAGGGTTAGGGTTAGGGTTAGGGTAAGGGTTAGGGGTTAGGGTTAAGGTTAGGGTTAAGGTTAGGGTTAGTGTTAAGGTTAGGGTTAGGGTTAGTGTGAGGGTTAGGGTTAGGGTTATGTGGTTATGTTAGGCTTAAGGTTAGGGTTAGGGTTAGGGTAAGGTTAGGGTTAGGGTTAGGGTTAGGATTAGGGTTAAGGTTAGGGTTAAAGTTAGGTTTAGGGTTAGGGTTAGGGTTAGGGTTAGGGTTAGGGTTACGGTTAGGGTTAGGGTTAGGGTTAGTTTTAGTGTTAGGGTTAGGGTTAGGGTTAGGGTAAGGGTTAGGGGTTAGGGTTAAGGTTAGGGTTAAGGTTAGGGTTAGGGTTAAGGTTAGGGTAAGGGTTAGGGTTAGGGTTAGGGTTAGGGTTAGGGTTAGGGTAAGGTTAGGGTTAGGGTTAGGTTTAGGGTTAGGGGTTAGGGGTTAGGGTTAGGGTTAGGGTTAGGGTTAAGGTTAGGGTTAGGGTTAGGGTTAGGGTTAGGGTGAGGGTTAGGGTTAGGGTTATGTGGTTATGTTAGGCTTAAGGTTAGGGTTAGGGTTATGGGGTTAAGGTTAGGGTTGGGGTTAGGGTTAGGTTTAGGTTTAGGGTTAAAGTTAGGGTTATGGTTATTCTTAGATTTATGGTTTAAAATTTAGGGTTTATGGTTTAAGGTTTAGGGTTTAGGATTGTTTAAGTTTTAGGGTGGTTTAGGTTTAGGGTATAGGGTTTAGCGTTTAAGATTGTTTAATGTTTAGGGTTTTTTTATGTTTTAGCGTTTAGAGTTGTTTAGGTTTTTTTAGGGTTGTGTATGATTTAGTGTTTAGGGTTGTTCAGGATTTATGTTTTAGGATATTTTAAGGTTTAGGGTTTAAGGTTGTATAGTGTTTTAGGGTTTAGGATATAATGTTTAGGGTTAAGAGTTTAGGGTTGTTTAGGGTATAGTGTTAATGGTTTTAGGGTTTAGGCTTGTTTAGGGTTTAGTGTTTAGGGTTTAGGGTTTAGGGTTTAGGGTTTTTTAGCGTTTAGTGTTTAGAGTTTAGGGATTAGGGTGCTTTTGGAATTAGTGTTTAGGGTTTTTCGGGGTTGAGGGTTTAGGATTTAGGGTGTTAGGGTTAGTGTTAGGGTTAGGTTTAGGGTTAAGGTGAGGTTTAGGGTGAGGGTTAAGGTTAGGGTTAGGGTTAAGGTTAGTGTTAGTGTTAGGGTAAGGGTTAGGGTTAGGGATAGGTTTAGGGTTAGGGTTAGGGTTAGGGTTAGGGTTAGGGGTTAGGGTTAGGGTTAGTGTTAGAGGTTAGGGGTTAGTGTTAGGGTTAGGGTTAGGGTTAGGTTTAGTGTTAGGGTTATTATTAGGGGGTTAGGTTTTAGTTAAGGATTAGTGTTAGGGTTAGAATTAGAAATAGGGTTAGTGTTAGGATTAGGGTCAGGGTTAGGTTTAAGGATAGGGTTAGGGTTAGGGTTAAGGGTAGGGTTAGTGTTATAATTAGATTTAAATTTAGGGTTTAGTGTTAGGATTAGGGATAGTGTGAGGTTTAGGGTTAGGTTTAGGGTTAGGGTTAAGGTTAGTGTTTGGGTTATGATTAGTGTTAGGATTAGGGTTAGGGTTAGGGTCAGGTTTAGGTTTAGGGTTAGGGTTAGGGTTAGGGTTAGGGTTAGATTTAGGGTTAGGTTTAGGTTTATTGTTAGATTTAGGGTTTAGGGTTTAAGGTTTATGGTTTAGGATTGTTTAAGGTTTAGGGTGGATTAGGTTTAGGGTTTAGAGTTTAGTATTATGGTTAAGGTTAGGGTTAGGGTTAGGGTTAGGGTTAGGGTTAGGGTTAGGGTTAGGGTTAAGGTTAGAATTAGTGTTTGGGTTAGGGTTATGGTTAGTGTTAGGATTAGGGTTAGGGTTAGGGTCAGGGTTAGGTTTAGGGTTAGGGATAGGGTTAGGGTTAGATTTAGGGTTAGGTTTAGGTTTATTGTTAAATTTAGGGTTTAGGGTTTAAGGTTTATGGTTTAGGATTGTTCAAGGTTTAGGGTGGAATAGATTTAGGGTTTAGAGTTTAGTGTTATGGTTACGGTTAGGGTTAGGGTTAGGGATAAGGTTAGGGTTAGGGTTAGGGTTATGGTAAAGGTTAGGGTTAGGGTTAGGGTTAGGGTTAGGGTAAGGGTTAGGGGTTAGGGTTAAGGTTAGGGTTAAGGTTACGGTTAGGGTTAAGGTTAGGGTAAGGGTTAGGGTTAGGGTTAGGGTTAGGGTTAGGGTTAGGGTTAGGGTAAGGTTAGGGTTAGGGTTAGGTTTAGGGTTAGGGGTTAGGGGTTAGGGTTAGGGTTAGGGTTAGGGTTAAGGTTAGGGTTAGAGTTAGGGTTAGGGTTAGGGTGAGGGTTAGGGTTAGGGTTATGTGGTTATGTTAGGCTTAAGGTTAGGGTTAGGGTTATGGGGTTAAGGTTAGGGTTGGGGTTAGGGTTAGGTTTAGGTTTAGGGTTAGGGTTAGGGTTATGGTTATTCTTAGATTTATGGTTTAAAATTTAGGGTTTATGGTTTAAGGTTTAGGGTTTAGGATTGTTTAAGTTTTAGGGTGGTTTAGGTTTAGGGTATAGGGTTTAGCGTTTAAGATTGTTTAATGTTTAGGGTTTTTTTATGTTTTAGCGTTTAGAGTTGTTTAGGTTTTTTTAGGGTTGTTTATTATTTAGTGTTTAGGGTTGTTCAGGATTTATGTTTTAGGATATTTTAAGGTTTAGGGTTTAAGGTTGTATAGTGTTTTAGGGTTTAGGCTAAAATGTTTAGGGTTAAGAGTTTAGGGTTGTTTAGGGTATAGTGTTAATGGTTTTAGGGATTAGGCTTGTTTAGGGTTTAGTCTTTAGGGTTTAGGGTTTAGGGTTTTTTAGCGTTTAGTGTTTAGAGTTTAGGGTTTAGGGTGCTTTTGGAATTAGTGTTTAGGGTTGTTCTGGGTTTAGGGTAAAGGATTTAGGGTGATAGGGTTAGTGTTAGGGTAGGTTTAGGGTTAGGGTGAGGGTTAGGGTGAGGGTTAAGGTTAGGGTTAGGGTTAAGGTTAATGTTAGTGTTAGGGTAAGGGTTAGGATTAGGGATAGGGTTAGGGTTAGGGTTAGGCTTAGGGTTAGGGTTAGGGTTAGTGTTAGGGTTAGGTTAGGGTTAGGGTTAGGGTTAGGGGTTAGGGTTAGGGTTAGTGTTAGGTGTTAGGGGTTAGGATTAGGGTTAGGGTTAGGGTTAGGGTTAGGGTTAGGGTTATGTTTAGTGTTAGGGTTATTATTAGGGGGTTAGGTTTAAGTTTAGGATTAGTGTTAGGGTTAGAATTAGCAATAGGGTTAGTGTTAGGATTAGGGTCAGGGTTAGGTTTAGGGATATGGTTAGGGTTAGGGTTAAGGGTAGGGTTAGGGTTAAGGTTAGATTTAAAGTTTAGGGTTTAGTGTTAGGATTAGGGATAGTGTGAGGTTTAGGGTTAGGGTTAGGTTTAGGGTTAGAGTTAGGGTTAGTGTTTGGGTTATGGTTAGTGTTAGGATTAGGGTTAGGGTTAGGGTCAGGGTTAGGTTTAGATTTAGGGTTAGGGTTAGGGTTAGATTAAGGGTTAGGTTTAGGTTTATTGTTAGGTTTAGGGTTTGGGGTTAAGGTTTATGGTTTAGAATTGTTTAAGGTTTAGGGTGGATTAGGTTTAGGGTTTAGAGTTTAGTATTATGGTTACGGTTAGGGTTAGGGTTAGGGTTAGGGTTAGGATTAGGGTTCAGGTTAGTGTTAGGGTTAGGGTTAGGGTTATGGTTAGTGTTAGGATTAGGGTTAGGGTTAGGGTCAGGGTTAGGTTTAGGGTTAGGGTTAGGGTTAGGGTTAGGGTTAGATTTAGGGTCAGGTTTAGGTTTATTGTTAGATTTAGTGTTTAGGGTTTAAAGTTTATGGTTTAGGATTGTTTAAGGTTTAGGGTGGATTAGGTTTAGGGTTTAGAGTTTAGTGTTATGGTTACGGTTAGTGTTAGGGTTAGGGTTAGGGTTAGGGTTAGGGTTAGGTTTAGGGTAATGTTTAGGGTTAGGGTTAGGGTTACGGTAAGGGTTAGGGGTTAGTTTTAGGGTTAGGGTTAGGGTTAGGGTTAGGGTTAGGTTAGGGTTAGGGTTAGGGTTAGGGTTAGGGGTTAGGGTTAGTGTTAGGGTTAGGGTTATTATTAGGGGGTTAGGTTTAAGTTTAGGATTAGTGTTAGGGTTAGAATTAGAAATAGGGTTAGTGTTAGAATTAGGGTCAGGGTTAGTTTTAGGGTTAGGGTTAGGGTTAGGGTTAGGGTCAGGGAGGGTTTAGGGTTAGGGTTAGGGTTAGGGTTAGATTTAGGGTTAGGTTTATGTTTATTGTTAGATTTAGGATTTAGGGTCTAAGGTTTATGGTTTAGGATTGTTTAAGGTTTAGGGTCGATTAGGTTTAGGATTTAGAGTTTAGTGTTATGGTTACGGTTAGGGTTAGGGTTAGGGTTAGGTTTAGGATTAGGGTTAAGGTTAGGGTTAGGATTAGGTTTAGGGTTAGTGTTAGGGTTAGGGTTAGGGTTAGGGTTAGGGTTAGGATTAGGGTTAGGGTTAGGGTTAGGGTAAAATTTAGGGGTTAGGGTTAGGGTTATGGTTATTGTTAGGTTTAGGGTTTAGGGTTTAGTGTTTAGGGTTTAAGGTTTAGGGTTTAGGATTGTTTAAGATTTAGGGTGGTTTAGGTTAAGGGTTTAGGGTTTAGAGTTTAGGATTGTTTAAGGTTTAGGGTTGTTTAGGGTATAGTGTTTAGGGTTAAAAGTTTAGGGTTGTTTAGGGTTTAGTGTTTAGGGTTTAGGGTTGTTTAAGGTTTAGTGTTTAAGGTTTAGGTTTTAGGGTTGTTTTGGGTTTAGTGTTTAGTGTTGTTTAGGGTATAGTGTTAATGTTTTAGGGTTTAGGGTTATTTAGGGTTTAGTGTTTAAGGTTTAGGGTATAGGTTTGTTTAGGGTTTAGTGTTTAGGGTTGTTTATGGTTTAGTGATTAGGGTTATTTAGGGTTGTTTAGAGGTTAGTGTTTAGGGTTATTCAGGGTTTATGATTTATGGTTGTTCAGGGTTTAGGATTTATCGTTGTTCAGGGTTTAGGATTTAGGGATTAAGGTTAAGGGGTTAGGGTTAGGGTTAAGGTTAGGGTTAGGGTTAGGGTTAGGGTTAGGGTTAGGGTTAGGGTTAGGGTTAAGGTTAGCGTTAGGGTTAGGGTTAGGGTTATGGTTAGTGTTAGGATTAGGGTTAGGGTTAGGGTCAGGGTTAGGTTTAGGGTTAGGGTTAGGGTTAGGGTTAGATTTAGGGTCAGGTTTAGGTTTATTGTTAGATTTAGTGTTTAGGGTTTAAGGTTTATGGTTTAGGATTTTTTAAGGTTTAGGGTGGATTAGGTTTAGGGTTTAGAGTTTAGTGTTATGGTTACGGTTAGTGTTAGGGTTAGGGTTAGGGTTAGGGTTAGGGTTAGGGTTAGGGTAATGGTTAGGATTAGGTTTAGGGTTAGGGTTAGGGTAAGGGTTAGGGGTTAGTGTTAGGGTTAGGGTTAGGGTTAGGGTTAGGGTTAGGTTAGGGTTAGGGTTAGGGTTAGGGGTTAGGGTTAGTGTTAGGTTTAGGGTTATTATTAGGGGGTTAGGTTTAAGTTTAGGATTAGTGTTAGGGTTAGAATTAGAAATAGGGTTAGTGTTAGGATTAGGGTCACGGTTAGGTTTAGGGTTAGGGTTAGAGTTAGGGTTAGGGTCAGGGAGGGTTTAGGGTTAGGGTTAGGGTTAGGGTTAGATTTAGGGTTAGGTTTAGGTTTATTGTTAGATTTAGGATTTAGGGTCTAAGGTTTATGGTTTAGGATTTTTAAGGTTTAGGGTGGATTAGGTTTAGGGTTTAGAGTTTAGTGTTATCGTTACGGTTAGGGTTAGGGTTAGGGGTAGGGTTAGGATTAGGGTTAAGGTTAAGGTTAGGATTAGGTTTAGGGTTAGGGTTAGGGTTAGTGTTAGGGTTAGGGTTAGGTTTAGGGTTAGGTTTAGGATTAGGGTTAGGGTTAGGGTTAGGGTAAGGGTTAGAGCTTAGGGTTAGGGTTATGGTTATTGTTAGGTTTAGGGTTTAGGGTTTAGTGTTTAGGGTTTAAGGTTTAGGGTTTAGGATTGTTTAAGATTTAGGGTGGTTTAGGTTAAGGGTTTAGGGTTTAGAGTTTAGGATTGTTTAAGGTTTAGGGTTGTTTAGGGTATAGTGTTTAGGGTTAAAAGTTTAGGGTTGTTTAGGGTTTAGTCTTTAGGGTTTAGGGTTTTTTAAGGTTTAGTGTTTAAGGTTTAGGTTTTAGGGTTGTATTGTGTTTAGTGTTTAGTGTTGTTTAGGGTATAGTGTTAATGGTTTAGGGTTTAGGGTTATTTAGGGTTTAGTGTTTAAGGTTTAGGGTATAGGGTTGTTCAGGGTTTAGTGTTTAGGGTTGTTTATGGTTTAGTGATTAGGGTTGTTTAGGGTTGTTTAGAGGTTAGTGTTTAGGGTTATTCAGGGTTTATGATTTAGGGTTGTTCAGGGTTTAGGATTTATGGTTGTTCAGGGTTTAGGATTTAGGGATTAAGGTTAAGGGGTTAGGGTTAGGGTTAGGGTTAGGGGTAGCATTAGATTTAGAGTTAGGGTTAGAGTTAGGGTTATGGGGTTATGTTAGGCTTAAGGTTAGGGTTAGGGTTATGGGGTTAAGGTTAGGGTTGGGCTTAGGGTTAGGTTTAGGTTTAGGGTTAGGGTTAGGGTTATGGTTATTCTTAGATTTATGGTTTAAAATTTAGGGTTTATGGTTTAAGGTTTAGGGTTTAGGATTGTTTAAGATTTAGGGTGGTTTAGGTTTAGGGTATAGGGTTTAGCGTTTAAGATTGTTTAATGTTTAGGGTTGTTTAGGTTTTAGCGTTTAGAGTTGTTTAGGGTTTTTTAGGGTTGTTTATGATTTAGTGTTTAGGGTTGTTCAGAATTTATGATTTAGGATATTTTAAGGTTTAGGGTTTAAGGTTGTATAGTGTTTTAGGGTTTAGGGTATAATGTTTAGGGTTAAGGGTTTAGGGTTGTTTAGGGTATAGTGTTAATGGTTTTAGGGTTTAGGCTTGTTTAGGGTTTAGTGTTTAGGGTTTAGGGTTTAGGGTTTTTTAGCGTTTAGTGTTTATAGTTTAGGGTTTAGGGTGCTTTTGGAATTAGTGTTTAGGGTTTTTCGGGGTTTAGGGTTTAGGATTTAGGGTGTTAGGGTTAGTGTTAGGGTTAGGTTTAGGGTTAAGGTGAGGGTTATGGTGAGGTTTAAGGTTAGGGTTAGGGTTAAGGTTAGTGTTAGTGTTAGGGTAATGGTTAGGGTTAGGGATAGGGTTAGCGTTAGGGTTAGGGTTAGGGTTAAGGTTAGGGTTAGGGTTAGGGTTAGGGTTAAGGATTAGTGTTAGGGTTAGTGTTAGGGGTTAGGGGTTAGTGTTAGGGTTAGAGTTAGGGTTAGGGTTAGGTTTAGTGTTAGGGTTATTATTAGGGGGTTAGGTTTTAGTTTAGGATTAGTGTTAGGGTTAGAATTAGAAATAGGGATAGTGTTAGGTTTAGGGTCAGGGTTAGGTTTAGGGATATGGTTAGGGTTAGGGTTAAGGGTAGAGTTAGGGTTAGGGTTAGATTTAAAGTTTAGGGTTTAGTGTTAGGATTAGGGATAGTGTGAGGTTTAGGGTTAGGTTTAGGGTTAGGGTTAGGGTTAATGTTTGGGTTATGATTAGTGTTTTTATTAGGGTTAGGGTTAGGGTCAGGTTTAGGTTTAGGGTTAGGGTTAGGGTTAGGGTTAGATTTAGGGTTAGGTTTAGGTTTATTGTTAGATTTAGGGTTTAGGGTTTAAGGTTTAAGGTTTAGGATTGTTTAAGGTTTAGGGTAGATTAGGTTTAGGGTTTAGAGTTTAGTATTATGGTTACGGTTAGGGTTAGGGTTAGGGTTAGGTTAGGGTTAGGGTTAGGGTTAGGGTTAGGGTTAGGGTTAGGGTTAGGGTTAAGTTTAGGGTTAATGATAGGGTTAGGGTTAGGGTAAAAGTTAGGGGGTTAGTGTTAGGGTTAGGGTTAGGGTTAGGGTTAGGGTTAGGTTAGGGTTAGGGTTAGGGTTAGGGGTTAGGGTTAGTGTTAGGGTTAGGGTTATTATTAGGGGGTTAGGTTTAAGTTTAGGATTAGTGTTAGGGTTAGAATTAGAAATAGGGTTAGTGTTAGGATTAGGGTCAGGGTTAGGTTTAGGGTTAGGGTTAGGGTTAGTGTTAGGGTTAGGGTCAGGGAGGGTTTAGGGTTAGGGTTAGGGTTAGGGTTAGATTTAGGGTTAGGTTTAGGTTTATTGTTAGATTTAGGATTTAGGGTCTAAGGTTTATGGTTTAAGATTGTTTAAGGTTTAGGGTGGATTAGGTTTAGGGTTTAGAGTTTAGTGTTATGGTTACGGTTAGGGTTAGGGTTAGGGTTAGGGTTAGGATTAGGGTTAAGGTTGGGGTTAGGATTAGGTTTAGGGTTAGGGTTAGGGTTAGGGTTAGGGTTAGGGTTAGGGTTAGGGTTAGGGTTAGGGTTAGGGTTAGTGTTAGGGTAAGGGTTAGGGGTTAGGATTAGGGTTAAGGTTATTGTTAGGTTTATGGTTTAGGGTTTAGTGTTTAGGGTTTAAGGTTTAGGGTTTATGATTGTTTAAGATTTAGGGTGGTTTAGGTTAAGGGTTTAGGGTTTAGAGTTTAGGATTGTTTAAGGTTTAGGGTTGTTTAGGGTATAGTGTTTAGGGTTAAAATTTAGGGTTGTTTAGGGTTTAGTGTTTAGGGTTTAGGGTTGTTTAAGGTTTAGTGTTTAAGGTTTAGGTTTTAGGGTTGTTTTGGGTTTAGTGTTTAGTGTTGTTTAGGGTATAGTGTTAATGGTTTAGGGTTTAGGGTTATTTAGGGTTTAGTGTTTAAGGTTTAGGGTATAGGGTTGTTTAGGGTTTAGTGTTTAGGGTTGTTTATGGTTTAGTAATTAGGGTTGTTTAGGGTTGTTTAGAGGTTAGTTTTTAGGGTTATTCAGGGTTTATGATTTAGGGTGGTTCAGGGTTTAGGATTTATGGTTGTTCAGGGTTTAGGATTTAGGGATTAAGGTTAAGGGGTTAGGGTTAGGGTTAGGGTTTGGGTTAGGGTTAGGGTTAGCATTAGGGTTAGAGTTAGGGTTAGAGATAGGGTTATGGGGTTATGTTAGGCTTAAGGTTAGGGTTAGGGTTATGGGGTTAAGGTTAGGGTTGGGGTTAGGGTTAGGTTTAGGTTTAGGGTTAGGGTTAGGGTTATGGTTATTCTTAGATTTATGGTTTAAAATTTAGGGTTTATGGTTTAAGGTTTAGGGTTTAGGATTGTTTAAGTTTTAGGGTGGTTTAGGTTTAGGGTATAGAATTAAGGGTTTAAGATTGTTTAATGGTTAGGGTTGTTTATGTTTTAGCGTTTAGAGTTGTTTAGGGTTTTTTAGGGTTGTTTATAATTTAGTGTTTAGGGTTCTTCAGGATTTATGATTTAGGATATTTTAAGGTTTGTGGTTTAAGGTTGTATAGAGTTTTAAGGTTTAGGGTATAATGTTTAGAGTTAAGGGTTTAGGGTTGTTTAGGTTATAGTGTTAATGGTTTTAGGGTTTAGGCTTGTTTAGGGTTTAGTGTTTAGGGTTTAGGGTTTAGGGTTTTTTAGCGTTTAGTGTTTATAGTTTAGGGTTTAGGGTGCTTTTGGAAATAGTGTTTATGGTTTTTCGGGGTTTAGGGTTTAGGATTTAGGGTGTTAGGGTTAGTGTTAGGGTTAGGTTTAGGGTTAAGGTGAGGGTTATGGTGAGGGTTAAGGTTAGGGTTAGGGTTAAGGTTAGTGTTAATGTTAGGGTAATGGTTAGGGTTAGGGATAGGGTTAGCATTAGTGTTATTGTTAGGGTTAAGGTTAGGGTTAGGGTTAGGGTTAGGGTTAGGGGTTAGTGTTAGGGTTAGTGTTAGGGGTTAGGGGTTAGTGTTAGGGTTAGGGTTAGGGTTAGGGTTAGGGTTAGGTTTAGTGTTAGGGTTATTATTAGGGGGTTAGGTTTTAGTTTAGGATTAGTGTTAGGGTTAGAATTAGAAATAGGGATAGTGTTAGGTTTAGGGTCAGGGTTAGGTTTAAGGATATGGTTAGGGTTAGGGTTAAGGGTAGAGTTAGGGTTAGGGTTAGATTTAAAGTTTAGGGTTTAGTGTTAGGATTAGGGATAGTGTGAGGTTTAGGGTTAGGTTTAGGGTTAGGGTTAGGGTTAATGTTTGGGTTATGATTAGTGTTATTATTAGGGTTAGGGTTAGGGTGAGGTTTAGGTTCAGGGTTAGGGTTAGGGTTAGGGTTAGATTTAGGTTTAGGTTTAGGTTTATTGTTAGATTTAGGGTTTAGGGCTTAAGGTTTAAGGTTTAGGATTGTTTAAGGTTTAGAGTAGATTAGGTTTAGGGTTTAGAGTTTAGTATTATGGTTACGGTTAGGGTTAGGGTTAGGGTTAGGTTAGGGTTAGGGTTAGGTTTAGGGTTAGGGTTAAGGTTAGGGTTAATGATAGGGTTAGGGTTAGGGTAAAAGTTAGGGGGTTAGTGTTAGGGTTAGGGTTAGGGTTAGGGTTAGGTTAGGGTTAGGGTTAGGGTTAGGGTTAGGGGTTAGGGTTAGTGTTAGGGTTAGGGTTATTATTAGGGGGTTAGGTTTAAGTTTAGGATTAGTGTTAGGGTTAGAATTAGAAATAGGGTTAGTGTTAGGATTAGGGTCAGGGTTAGGTTTAGGGTTAGGGTTAGGGTTAGAGTTAGGGTTAGGGTCAGGGAGGGTTTAGGGTTAGGGTTAGGGTTAGGGTTAGATTTAGGGTTAGGTTTAGGTTTATTGTTAGATTTAGGATTTAGGGTCTAAGGTTTATGGTTTAGGATTGTTTAAGGTTTAGGGTGGATTAGGTTTAGGGTTTAGAGTTTAGTGTTATGGTTACGGTTAGGGTTAGGGTTAGGGTTAGGGTTAGGATTAGGGTTAAGGTTGGGGTTAGGATTAGGTTTAGGGTTAGGGTTAGGGTTAGGGTTAGGGTTAGGGTTAGGGTTAGGGTTAGGGTTAGGGTAAGGGTTAGGGGTTAGGGTTAGGGTTAAGGTTATTGTTAGGTTTAGGGTTTAGGGTTTAGTGTTTAGGGTTTAAGGTTTAGGGTTTATGATTGTTTAAGATTTAGGGTGGTTTAGGTTAAGGGTTTAGGGTTTAGAGTTTAGGATTGTTTAAGTTTTAGGGTTTTTTAGGGTATAGTGTTTAGGGTTAAAATTTAGGGTTGTTTAGGGTTTAGTGTTTAGGGTTTAGGGTTGTTTAAGGTTTAGTGTTTAAGGTTTAGGTTTTAGGGTTGTTTTGGGTTTAGTGTTTAGTGTTGTTTAGGGTATAGTGTTAATGGTTTAGGGTTTAGGGTTATTTAGGGTTTAGTGTTTAAGGTTTAGGGTATAGGGTTGTTTAGGGTTTAGTGTTTAGGGTTGTTTATGGTTTAGTGATTAGGGTTGTTTAGGGTTGTTTAGAGGTTAGTTTTTAGGGTTATTCAGGGTTTATGATTTAGGGTGGTTCAGGGTTTAGGATTTATGGTTGTTCAGGGTTTAGGATTTAGGGATTAAGGTTAAGGGGTTAGGGTTAGGGTTAGGGTTAGGGTTAGCATTAGGGTTAGAGTTAGGATTAGAGTTAGGGTTATAGGGTTATGTTAGGCTTAAGGTTAGGGTTAGGGTTATGGGGTTAAGGTTAGGGTTGGGGTTAGGGTAAGGTTTAGGTTTAGGGTTAGGGTTAGGGTTATGGTTATTCTTAGGTTTATGGTTTAAAATTTAGGGTTTATGGTTTAAGGTTTAGGGTTTAGGATTGTTTAAGTTTTAGGGGGGTTTAGGTTTAGGGTATAGAATTTAGCGTTTAAGATTGTTTAATGGTTAGGGTTGTTTAGGTTTTAGCGTTTAGAGTTGTTTAGGGTTTTTTGGGTTTGTTTATAATTTAGTGTTTAGGGTTGTTCAGGATTTATGATTTAGGATATTTTAAGGTTTAGGGTTTAAGGTTGTATACTGTTTTAGGGTTTAGGGTATAATGTTTAGGGTTAAGGGTTTAGGGTTGTTTAGGGTATAGTGTTAATGGTTTTAGGGTTTAGGCTTGTTTAGGGTTTAGTGTTTAGGGTTTAGGGTTTAGGGTTTTTTAGCGTTTAGTGTTTATAGTTTAGGGTTTAGATGCTTTTGGAATTAGTGTTTAGGGTTTTTCGGTGTTTAGGGTTTAGGATTTAGGGTGTTAGGGTTAGTGTTAGGGTTAGGTTTAGGGTTAAGGTGAGGGTTAGGGTGAGGGTTAAGGTTAGGGTTAGGGTTAAGGTTGGTGTTAGTGTTAGTGTAAGGGTTAGGGTTAGGGATAGGGTTAGGGTTAGGGTTAGGGTTAGGGTTAGGGTTAGGGTTAGGGTTAGGGTTAGGGGTTAGGGTTAGGGTTAGTGTTAGGGGTTAGGGGTTAGTGTTAGGGTTAGTGTTAGGGTTAGGGTTAGGGTTAGGTTTACTGTTAGGGTTATTATTAGAAGGTTAGGTTTTAGTTAAGGATTAGTGTTAGGGTTAGA
>NW_027667640.1:4842500-4885000 GCF_963924665.1 Micromys minutus
AGGGTTAAGGTTAGGGTTAGTGTTAGGGTTAGGGTTATGGTTAGTGTTAGGATTAGGGTTAGGGTTAGGGTCAGGGTTAGGTTTAGGGTTAGGGTTAGGGTTAGGGTTAGATTTAGGGTTAGGTATAGGTTTATTGTTAGATTTAGGGTTTAGGGTTTAAGGTTTATTGTTTAGGATTGTTTAAGGTTTAGGGTGGATTAGGTTTAGGGTTTAGAGTTTAGTGTTATGGTTACAATTAGGGTTAGGGTTAGGGATGGGGTTAGGGTTAGGGTTAGGGTTATGGTAAGGGTTAGGTTTAAGGTTAGGGTTAGGGTTAGGGTAAAAGTTAGGGGGTTAGTGTTAGGGTTTGGGTTAGGGTTAGGGTTAGGGGTTATTTTTAGTGTTATGGTTAGGGTTATTATTAGGGGGTTAGGTTTAAGTTTAGGATTAGTGTTAGGGTTAGAATTAGAAATAGGGTTAGTGTTAGGATTAGGGTCAGGGTTAGGTTTAGTGTTAGGGTTAGATTTAGGATTAGGTTTAGGTTTATTGTTAGATTTAGGGTTTAGGGTCTACGGTTTATGGTTTAGGATTGTTTAAGGTTTAGGGTGGATTAGGTTTAGGGTTTAGAGTTTAGTGTTATGGTTACGGTTAGGGTTAGGATTAGGGTTAAGGTTAGGGTTAGGGTTAGGGTTAGGGTTAGGGTTAGGGTTAGGGTAAGGTTAGGGTTAGGGTTAGGGTTAGGTTTAGGGGTTAGGGTTAGGGTTAGGGTTAGGGTTAGGGTTAGGGTTAGTGTTAGGGTTAGGGTTAGGGTTAGGGTTAGTGTTAGGGTGAGGGTTAGGGTTAGGGTTATGGGGTTAAGGTTAGGGTTAGGGTTAGGGTTATGGTTATTCTTAGATTTATGGTTTAAAATTTAGGGTTTATGGTTTAAGGTTTAGGGTTTAGGATTGTTTAAGTTTTTAGGGCCGTTGCTAGGGCCGTTGTTAGGGCCGTTGCTAGGGCCGTTGTTAGGGCCGTTGCTAAAGTCATTGCTAGGGCCGTTGCTAGGGCCATTGCAAGGGCCGTTGTTAGGGCCGTTGATAGGGCGGTTGTTAGGGCCGTTGCTAGGGCCGTTGCTTGGGCCGTTGTTAGGGCCGTTACTAGGGCCGTTGCTAGGGCCGTTGCTAGGGTTGTTCCTAGGGCCGTTTCAAGGGCCGTTGTTAGGTCCGTTGTCAGGGCCGTTGTTTGGACCGTTGTCAGGGCCGTTGTTAGGGCCGTTGCTAGGGCCGTTGCTAGGGCCCTTGTTTGGGCCGTTGCTAGGGCCCTTGTTAGGGCCGTTGATAGGGCCATTGTTAGGGCCGTTGCTAGGGCCGTTTCTAGGGCCGTTTCAAAGGCTGTTGTTAGGGCCGTTGCTAGGGCCCTTGTTAGGGCCGTTGCTAGGGCCATTGTTAGGGCAGTTGCTAGGGCCGTTGCTAGGGCCGTTGCTAGGGTTGTTCCTAGGGCCGTTTCAAGGGCCGTTGTTAGGGCAGTTGCTAGGGCCCTTGTTAGGGCCGTTGCTAGGGCCGTTGCTAGGGCCGTTGCTAGGGCCGTTGCTAGGGCCATTGTTAGGGCCGTTGCTAGGGCCGTTGCTAGGGCCCTTGTTAGGGCCGTTGCTAGGGCCGTTGCTAGGGCCCTTGTTAGGGCCGTTGCTAGGGACGTAGCTAGGGCCGTTGCTAGGGCCGTTGCTAGGGCCGTTGCTAGGACCCTTGTTAGGGCCGTTGCTTGGGCCCTTGTTAGGGCCGTTGCTAGGGCCCTTGTTAGGGCCGTTGCTAGGGCCGTTGCTAGGGCCGTTGTTTGGGCCGTTGCTAGGGCCGTTGTTAGGGCCGTTGCTAGGGCCGTTGTTAGGGCCGTTGCTAGGGCCGTTGCTAGTGCCGTTGCTAGGGCCGTTGTTTGGGCCGTTGTTAGGGCCGTTGCTAGGGCCGTTGTTAGGGCCGTTGCTAGGGCCGTTGCTAGGGCCGTTGTTAGGGCCGTTGGTAGGGCCGTTGCTAGGGCCGTTGTTAGGGCCGTTGCAAGGGCCGTTGCTAGGGCCGTTGTTTGGGCCGTTGCTAGGGCCGTTGTTAGGGCCGTTGCTAGGGCCGTTGTTAGGGCCGTTGCTAGGGCCGTTGCTAGTGCCGTTGCTAGGGCCGTTGTTTGGGCTGTTGTTAGGGCCGTTGCTAGTGCCATTGTTAGGGCCCTTGTTAGGGCCGTCGCTAGGGCCGTTGCTAGGGCCGTCGCTAGGGCCGTTGCTAGGGCCGTTGCTAGGGCCGTTGTTAGGGCCGTTGCTAGGGCCGTTGCTAGGGCCGTTGTTAGGGCCTTTGCTAGGGCCGTTGCTAGGGCCGTTGTTAGGGCCGTTGCTAGGGCCGTTGCTAGGACCGTTGCAAGGGCCGTTGTTAGGGCCTTTGCTAGGGCCCTCTTTAGGGCCGTTGCTAGGGCCGTTGCTAGGGCCGTTGCTAGGGCCGTTGTTAGGTCCGTTGCTAGGGCCGTTGCTAGGGCCCTTGTTAGGGCCGTTGCTAGGGCCGTAGCTAGGGCCGTTGCTAGGGCTGTTGCTAGGGCCGTTGCTAGGGCCCTTGTTAGGGCCGTTGCTAGGGCCCTTGTTAGGGCCGTTGTTAGGGCCCTTGTTAGGGCCGTTGCTAGGGCCGTTGCTAGGGACGTTGTTAGGGCAGTTGTTAGGGCCCTTGTTAGGGCCGTTGCTTGGGCCGTTGCTAGGGCCGTTGCTAGGGCCGTTGTTAGAACGGTTGCTATGGCCGTTGTTAGGGCCTTTGCTAGGGCCGTTGATAGGGCCGTTGCTAGGGCCGTTGTTAGGGCCGTTGTTAGGGCCGTTGCTAGGGCCGTTGTTAGGGCCGTTGAATGGCCGTTGTTAGGGCCTTTGCTAGGGCCGTTGCTAGGGCCGTTGCTAGGGCCGTAGCAAGGGCCGTTGCTAGGGCCGTTGCTAGGGCCGTTGCTAGGGTTGTTCCTAGGGCCGTTTCAAGGGCCGTTGTTAGGGCCGTTGTTATGGCCGTTGCTAGGGCCCTTGCTATGGCCGTTGCTAGGGCCGTTGCTAGGGCCGTTGCAAGGGCCCTTGTTAAGGCCGTTGCTAGAGCCTTTGCTAGGGCCGTTGCTAGGGCCGTTGTTAGGGCCGTTGCTAGGGCCGTTGCTAGGGCCGTTGATAGGGCCGTTGCTAGGGCCGTTGCTAGGGCCGTTGTTAGGGCCGTTGCTAGGGCCGTTGCTAGGGCCGTTGCTAGGGCCGTTGCTAGGGCCGTTGCTAGGGCCGTTGCTAGGGCCGTTGCTATGGCCGTTGCTATGGCCGTTGCTAGGGCCGTTGTTAGGGCCTTTATTAGGGCCGTTGCTAGGGCCCTTGTTAGGGCCGTTGATATGGCCGTTGTTAGGGCCTTTGCTAGGGCCGTTGTTAGGGCCGTGGCTAGGGCCGTTGCTAGGGCCGTTGCTAGGGCCGTTGCTAGGGCCGTTGCTAGAACCGATGCTAGGGCCGTTGCTAGGGCCGTTGTTAGGGCCGTTTCTATGGCCATTGTTAGGGCCGTTTCAAGGACCGTTGTTAGGGCCGTTGCTAGGGCTCTTGTTAGGGCCGTTGCTAGGGCCGTTGTTAGGGCCGTTGCTAGGGCCGTTGCTAGGGCCGTTGCTAGGGCCGTTGCTAGGGCCGTTGCTAGAACCGTTGCTAGGGCCGTTGCTAGGGCCGTTGCTAGGGCCGTTGCTAGGGCCGTTGCTAGGGTTGTTCCTAGGGCCGTTTCAAGGGCCCTTGTTAGGGCCGTTGCTAGGGCCCTCGTTAGGGCCGTAGCTAGGGTCGTTGCTAGGGCCGTTGTTAGGGCCGTTGCTAGGGCCCTTGTTAGGGCCGTTTCTAGGGCCTTGGTTTGGGCCGTTGCTAGGGCCCTTGTTAGGGCCGTTAATAGGGCCCTTGTTAGGGCCGTTGCTAGGGCCGTTGCTAAAGCCGTTTCAAGGGCTGTTGTTAGGGCCGTTGCTAGGGCCCTTGTTAGGGCCGTTGCTAGGGCCGTTGTTAGGGCCGTTGCTAGGGCCGTTGCTAGGGCCGTTTCTAGGGTTGTTCCTAGGGCCGTTTCAAGGGCCGTTGTTAGGGCCGTTGCTAGGGCCCTTGTTAGGGCCGTTGCTAGGGCCGTTGCTAGGGCCCTTGTTAGGGCCTTTGCAGGGGCCGTTGCTAGGGCCCTTGTTAGGGCCGTTGCTAGGGCCGTTGCTAGGGCCGTTGCTAGGGCCGTTGCTAGGGCCCTTTTAAGGGCCGTTGCTAGGGCCGTAGCTAGGGCCGTTGCTAAGGCCGTTGCTAGGGCCCTTGTTGGGGCCGTTGCTTGGGCCGTTGCTAGGGCCCTTGTTAGGGCCGTTGCTAGGGCCGTTGCTAGGGCTGTTGCTAGGGCCCTTGTTAGGGCCGTTGCTAGGGCCGTTGCTAGGGCCGTTGCTAGGGCCGTTGCTAGGGCCCTTGTTAGGGCCGTTGCTAGGGCCCTTGTTAGGGCCGTTGCTAGGACCCTTGTTAGGGCCGTTGCTACGGCCCTTGTTAGGGCCGTTGTTAGGGCCGTTGCTAGGGCCCTTGTT
This sequence comes from Micromys minutus, assembly GCF_963924665.1. Classification (NCBI taxonomy): domain Eukaryota; kingdom Metazoa; phylum Chordata; class Mammalia; order Rodentia; family Muridae; genus Micromys; species Micromys minutus. Next base: position 4,847,001 of record NW_027667640.1, read on the forward strand.
CGGGCCATTGCTAGGGCACTTGTTAGGGCCGTTGCTACGGCCCTTGTTAGGGCCATTACTAGGGCCGTTGCTAGGGCCCTTGTTAGGGCCGTAGCTAGGGCCGTTGCTAGGGTCGTTGCTAGGGCCCTTGTTAGGGCCGTTGCTAGGGCCGTAGCTAGGGCCGTTGCTAGGGCCATTGCTAGGGCCGTTGCTAGTGCCCTTGTTAGGGCCGTTGCTAGGGCCGTTTCAAAGGCCGTTGTTAGGGCCGTTGCTAGGGCCGTTGTTAGGGCCGTTGCTATGGCCCTTGTCAGGGCCGTTGCTAGGGCCGTTGCTAGGGCCGTTTCAAAGGCTGTTGTTAGGGCCGTTGCTAGGGCCCTTGTCAGGGCCGTTGCTAGGGCCGTTGCTAGGGCCGTTGCTAGGGCCGTTGCTAGGGCCGTTGTTAGGGCCGTTGCTAGGGCCGATGCTAGGGCCGTTGTAAGGGCCGTTGCTAGGGCCGTTGCTAGGGCCGTTGTTAGGGCCCTTATTAGGGCCGTTGCTAGGGCCCTTGTTTGGGCCGTTGCTAGGGCCCTTGTTAGGGCCGTTGATAGGGCCCTTGTTAGGGCCGTTGCTAGGGCCGTTGCTAGAGCCGTTTCAAAGGTTGTTGTTAGGGCCGTTGCTAGGGCCCTTGTTAGGGCCGTTGCTAGGGCCGTTGTTAGGGCCGTTGCTAGGGCCGTTGCTAGGGTTGTTCCTAGGGCCGTTTCAAGGGCCGTTGTTAGGGCCGTTGCTAGGGCCCTTGTTAGGGCCGTTGCTAGGGCCGTTGTTAGGGCCGTTGCTAGGGCCGTTGCTAGGGCCGTTGTTAGGGCCGTTGCTAGGGCCGTTGCTAGGGCCCTTGTTAGGGCCGTTGCTAGGGCCGTTGCTAGGGCCCTTGTTAGGGCCGTTTCTAGGGCCGTTGCTAGGGCCGTTGCTAGGGCCGTTGCTAGGGCTCTTTTAAGGGCCGTTGCTAGGGCCGTAGCTAGGGCCGTTGCTAGGGCCGTTGCTAGGGCCCTTGTTGGGGCCGTTTCTAGGGCCGTTTCTAGGGCCCTTGTTAGGGCCGTTGCTAGGGCCGTTGTTAGGGCCGTTGCTAGGGCCCTTGTTAGGGCCGTGGCTAGGGCCGAAGCTAGGGCCGTTGCTAGGGCCGTTGCTAGGGCCGTTGCTAGGGCCCTTGTTAGGGCCGTTGCTAGGGCCGTTGCTAGGGCCATTGCTAGGGCCGTTGGTAGGGCCGTTGCTAGGGCCGTTGCTAGGGCCGTTGCTAGGGCCGTTGCAAGGGCCGTTGCTAGGGCCGTTGCTACGGCCCTTGTTAGGGCCGTTGCTAGGGCTGTTGCTAGGGCCCTTGTTAGGGCCGTTGCTAGGGCCCTTGTTAGGGCCGTTGCTACGGCCCTTGTTAGGGCCGTTACTAGGGCCGTTGCTAGGGCCCTTGTTAGGGCCGTAGCTAGGGCCGTTGCTAGGGCCGTTGCTAGGGCCCTTGTTAGGGCCGTTGCTAGGGCCGTAGTTAGGGCCGTTGCTAGGGCCGTTGCTAGGGCCATTGCTAGGGCCGTTGTTAGGGCCCTTTCTAGGGCCGTTGCTAGGGCCCTGGTTAGGGCTGTTGCTAGGGCCGTTGCTAGGGCCGTTGCTAGGGCCGTTGCTAGGGCCGTTGCTAGGGCCCTTGTTAGGGCCGTTGCTAGGGCCGTTGCTAGGGCCGTTGCTAGGGTTGTTCCTAGGGCCGTTTCAAGGGCCGATGTTAGGGCCGTTGCTAGAGCCCATGTTAGGGCCGTTGCTAGGGCCGTTGCTAGGGCCGTTGCTAGGGCCGTTGCTAGGGCCCTTGTTAGGGCCGTTGCTAGGGCCATTGTTACAGCCGTTGCTAGGGACCTTGTTAGGGCCGTTGCTAGGGCCCTTGTTAGGGCCGTTGCTAGGGCCGTTGCTAGGGCCGTTGCTAGGGCCGTTTCTCGGGCCATTGTTAGGGCCGTTGGTAGGGCCGTTGCTAGGGCCGTTGTTAGGGCCGTTGCTAGGGCCGTTGCTAGGGCCGTTGCAAGGGCTGTTGTTAGGGCTGTTGTTAGGTCCGTTGCTAGGGCCGTTGCTAGCTCCGTTGCTAGGGCCCTTGTTAGGGCCGTTGCTAGGGCCGTTGCTAGGGCCGTTGCTAGGGCCATTGCTAGGGCCCTTGTTAGGGCCGTTGCTAGGGCCGTAGCTAGGGCCGTTACTAGGGCCGTTGCTAGGGCCGTTGCTAGGGCCCTTGTTAGGGCCGTTGCTAGGGCCCTTGTTAGGGCCGTTGCTAGGGCCCTTGTTAGGGCCGTTGCTAGGGCCCTTGTTAGGGCCCTTGCTAGGGCCGTTGCTAGGGCCGTTGTTACGGCCGTTGTTAGGGCCCTTGTTAGGGCCGTTTCTAGGGCCGTTGCTAGGCTCGTTGTTAGGGCCATTCTTAGGGCCGTTCCTAGGGCCGTTGCTAGGGCCGTTGTTAGGGCCGTTGCTAGGGCCGTTGCTAGGGCCCTTGTTAGGGCCGTTGCTAGGGCCGTTGCTAGGGCCGTTGTTAGGGCCGTTGCTAGGGCCCTTGTTAGGGCCGTTGCTAGGGCCGTTGCTAGGGCCGTTGCTAGGGCCCTTGTTAGGGCCGTTGCTAGGGCCCTTGTTAGGGCCATTGCTAGGGCCGTTGCTAGGGCCGTTGCTAGGGCCGTTTCTAGGGCCGTTGTTAGGGCCGTTGGTAGGGCCGTTGCTAGGGCCGTTGTTAGGGCCGTTGCTAGGGCCGTTGCTAGGGCCGTTGCAAGGGCCGTTGCTAGGGCCGTTGCTAGGGCCCTTGTTAGGGCCGTTGCTAGGGCCCTTGTTAGGGCCGTTGCTAGGGCCGTTGCTAGGGCCGTTGTTACGTCCGTTGTTAGGGCCCTTGTTAGGGCCGTTGCTAGGGCCGTTGCTAGGGCCGTTGCTAGCTCCATTGCTAAGGCCCTTGTTAGGGCCGTTGCTAGGGCCGTTGCTAGGGCCGTTGCTAGGGCCGTTGCTAGGGCCCTTGTTAGGGCCGTTGCTAGGGCCGTTGCTAGGGCCGTTGTTACGTCCGTTGTTAGGGCCCTTGTTAGGGCCGTTGCTAGGGCCGTTGCTAGGGCCGTTGATAGGGCCGTTGTTAGGGCCGTTGGTAGGGCCGTTGCTAGGGCCGTTGTTAGGGCCGTTGCTAGGGCCGTTGCTAGGGCCCTTGTTAGGGCCGTTGCTAGGGCCGTTGCTAGGGCCGTTTCAAAGGCCGTTGTTCGGGCCGTTGCTAGGGCCCTTGTTAGGGCCGTTGCTAGGGCCGTTGTTAGGGCCGTTGCTAGGGCCGTTGCTAGGGCCGTTGCTAGGGTTGTTTCTAGGGCCGTTTCAAGTGCCGTTGTTAGGGCCGTTGCTAGGGCCCTTGTTAGGGCCGTTGCTTGGGCCGTTGTTAGGGCCGTTGCTAGGGCCGTTTCTAGGTCCGTTGTTAGGGCCGTTGCTAGGGCCCTTGTTAGGGCCGTTGCTAGGGCCGTTGCTAGGGCCGTTGTTAGGGCCTTTGCTAGGACCGTTGCTAGGGCCGTTGCAAGGGCCGTTGTTAGGGCCGTTGTTAGGTCCGTTGCTAGGGCCGTTGCTAGCTCCGTTGCTAAGGCCCTTGTTAGGGCCGTTGCTAGAACCGTTGCTAGGGCCGTTGCTAGGGCCGTTGCTAGGGCCCTTGTTAGGGCCGTTGCTAGGGCTGTAGCTAGGGCCGTTGCTAGGGCCTTTGCTAGGGCCGTTGCTAGGGCCCTTGTTAGGGCCGTTGCTAGGGCCCTTGTTAGGGCCGTTGCTAGGGCCCTTGTTAGGGCCGTTGCTAGGGCCCTTGTTAGGGCTGTTGCTAGGGCCGTTGCTAGGGCCGTTGTCACGGCCGTTGTTAGGGCCCTTGTTAGGGCCGTTGCTAGGGCCGTAGCTAGGGCCGTTGTTAGGGCCGTTGTTAGGGCCGTTGGTAGGGCCGTTGCTAGGGCCGTTGTTAGGGCCGTTGCTAGGGCCGTTGCTAGGGCCCTTGTTAGGGCCGTTGCTAGGGCCGTTGATAGGGCCGTTGTTAGGGCCGTTGTTAGGGCCCTTGTTTGGGCCGTTGCTAGTGCCCTTGTTAGGGCCGTTGCTAGGGTCGTTGCTAGGGCCCTTGTTAGGGCCGTTGCAAGGGCCGTAGCTAGGGCTGTTGCTAGGGCCGTTGCTAGGGCCGTTGCTAGGGCCGTTGTTACGGCCGTTGCTAGGGCCATTGTTAGGGCCGTTGCTAGGGCCGTTGCTATGGCCCTTGTTAGGGCCGTTAATAGGGCCCTTGTTAGGGCCGTTGCTAAAGCCGTTGCTAGGGCTTTTTCAAAGGCTGTTAGGGCCGTTGTTAGGGCCGTTGCTAGGGCCGTTGCTAGGGCCGTTGTTAGGGCCGTTGTTAGGGCCGTTGGTAGTGCCGTTGCTAGGGCCGTTGTTAGGGCCGTTGCTAGGGCCGTTGCTAGGGCCCTTGTTTGGGCCGTTGCTAGGGCCGTTGTTAGGGCCGTTGTTAGGCCCCTTGTTTGGGCCGTTGCTAGGGCCCTTGTTAGGGCCGTTGCTAGGGCCGTTGCTAGGGCCGTTTCAAAGGCCGTTGTTAGTGCCGATGCTAGAGCCCTTGTTAGGGCCGTTGCTAGGGCCGTTGCTAGGGCCCTTTTTTGGGCCATTGCTAGGGCCGTTGCTAGGGCCGTTGCTAGGGCCGTTGCTAGGGCCGTTGCTAGGGCCGTTGCTAGGGCCCTTGTTTGGGCCGTTGGTAGGGCCGTTGCTAGGGCCCTTGTTAGGGCCGTTGCTAGGGCCGTTGCTAGGGCCGTTGCTAGGGCCGTTGCTAGTGCCGTTGCTAGGGCCGTTGCTAGGGCCCTTGTTAGGGCCGTTGCTAGGGCCGTTGCTAGGGCCGTTGCTAGGGTTGTTCCTAGGGCCGTTTCAAGGTCCGATGTTAGGGCCGTTGCTAGGGCCCTTGTTGGGGCCGTTGCTAGGGCCTTTGCTAGGGCCCTTGTTAGGGCCATTTCAAGGGCCGTTGTTAGGGCCGTTGCTAGGGCCCTTGTTAGGGCCGTTGCTAGGACCGTTGTTAGGGCCGTTGCTAGGGCTGTTGCTAGAGCCCATGTTAGGGCCGTTGCTAGGGCCGTTGCTAGGGCCGTTGCTAGGGCCGTTGCTAGGGCCCTTGTTAGGGCCGTTGCTAGGGCCCTTGTTACAGCCGTTGCTAGGGACCTTGTTAGGGCCGTTGCTAGGGCCCTTGTTAGGGCCGTTGCTAGGGCCGTTGCTAGGGCCGTTGCTAGGGCCGTTTCTAGGGCCATTGTTAGGGCCGTTGGTAGGGCCGTTGCTAGGGCCGTTGTTAGGGCCGTTGCTAGGGCCGTTGCTAGGGCCGTTGCAAGGGCTGTTGTTAGGGCTGTTGTTAGGTCCGTTGCTAGGGCCGTTGCTAGCTCCGTTGCTAGGGCCCTTGTTAGGGCCATTGCTAGGGCCGTTGCTAGGGCCGTTGCTAGGGCCATTGCTAGGGCCCTTGTTAGGGCCGTTGCTAGGGCCGTAGCTAGGGCCGTTACTAGGGCCGTTGCTAGGGCCGTTGCTAGGGCCCTTGTTAGGGCCGTTGCTAGGGCCCTTGTTAGGGCCGTTGCTAGGGCCCTTGTTAGGGCCGTTGCTAGGGCCCTTGTTAGGGCCCTTGCTAGGGCCGTTGCTAGGGCCGTTGTTACGGCCGTTGTTAGGGCCCTTGTTAGGGCCGTTTCTAGGGCCGTTGCTAGGCTCGTTGTTAGGGCCATTCTTAGGGCCGTTGCTAGGGCCGTTGCTAGGGCCGTTGTTAGGGCCGTTGCTAGGGCCGTTGCTAGGGCCCTTGTTAGGGCCGTTGCTAGGGCCGTTGCTAGGGCCGTTGTTAGGGCCGTTGCTAGGGCCCTTGTTAGGGCCGTTGCTAGGGCCGTTGCTTGGGCCGTTGCTAGGGTTGTTCCTAGGGCCGTTTCAAGGGCCGTTGTTAGGGCCGTTGCTAGGGCGCTTGTTATGGCCGTTGCTAGGGCCGTTGCTAGGGCCGTTGCTAGGGCCGTTGCTAGGGCCCTTGTTAGGGCCGTTGCTAGGGCCCTTGTTAGGGCCATTGCTAGGGCCGTTGCTAGGGCCGTTGCTAGGGCCGTTTCTAGGGCCGTTGTTAGGGCCGTTGGTAGGGCCGTTGCTAGGGCCGTTGTTAGGGCCGTTGCTAGGGCCGTTGCTAGGGCCGTTGCAAGGGCCGTTGCTAGGGCCGTTGCTAGGGCCCTTGTTAGGGCCGTTGCTAGGGCCCTTGTTAGGGCCGTTGCTAGGGCTGTTGCTAGGGCCGTTGTTACGTCCGTTGTTAGGGCCCTTGTTATGGCCGTTGCGAGGGCCGTTGCTAGGGCCGTTGCTAGCTCCATTGCTAAGGCCCTTGTTAGGGCTGTTGCTAGGGCCGTTGCTAGGTCCGTTGCTAGGGCCGTTGCTAGGGCCCTTGTTAGGGCCGTTGCTAGGGCCCTTGTTAGGGCCGTTGTTAGGGCCGTTGCTAGGGCCGTTGCTAGGGCCGTTGTTACGTCCGTTGTTAGGGCCCTTGTTAGGGCCGTTGCTAGGGCCGTTGCTAGGGCCGTTGTTAGGGCCGTTGTTAGGGCCGTTGGTAGGGCCGTTGCTAGGGCCGTTGTTAGGGCCGTTGCTAGGGCCGTTGCTAGGGCCCTTGTTAGGGCCGTTGCTAGGGCCGTTGCTAGGGCCGTTTCAAAGGCCGTTGTTCGGGCCGTTGCTAGGGCCCTTGTTAGGGCCGTTGCTAGGGCCGTTGTTAGGGCCGTTGCTAGGGCCGTTGCTAGGGCCGTTGCTAGGGTTGTTTCTAGGGCCGTTTCAAGTGCCGTTGTTAGGGCCGTTGCTAGGGCCATTGTTAGGGCCGTTGCTTGGGCCGTTGTTAGGGCCGTTGCTAGGGCCGTTTCTAGGTCCGTTGTTAGGGCCGTTGCTAGGGCCCTTGTTAGGGCCGTTGCTAGGGCCGTTGCTAGGGCCGTTGCTAGGGCCGTTTCTAGGGCCGTTGTTAGGGCCGTTGCTAGGGCCGTTGCTAGGGCCGTTGCTAGGGCCCTTGTTAGGGCCGATGCTAGGGCCGTTGCTAGGGCCGTTGTTAGTGCCTTTGCTAGGACCTTTGCTAGGGCCGTTGCAAGGGCCGTTGTTAGGGCCGTTGTTAGGTCCGTTGCTAGGGCCGTTGCTAGCTCCGTTGCTAAGGCCCTTGTTAGGGCCGTTGCTAGAACCGTTGCTAGGGCCGTTGCTAGGGCCGTTGCTAGGGCCCTTGTTAGGGCCGTTGCTAGGGCTGTAGCTAGGGCCGTTGCTAGGGCCGTTGCTAGGGCCGTTGCTAGGGCCCTTGTTAGGGCCGTTGCTAGGGCCCTTGTTAGGGCCGTTGCTAGGGCCCTTGTTAGGGCCGTTGCTAGGGCCCTTGTTAGGGCTGTTGCTAGGGCCGTTGCTAGGACCGTTGTCACGGCCGTTGTTAGGGCCCTTGTTAGGGCCGTTGCTAGGGCCGTAGCTAGGGCCGTTGTTAGGGCCGTTGTTAGGGCCGTTGGTAGGGCCGTTGCTAGGGCCGTTGTTAGGGCCGTTGCTAGGGCCGTTGCTAGGGCCGTTGCTAGGGTTGTTTCTAGGGCCGTTTCAAGTGCCGTTGTTAGGGCCGTTGCTAGGGCCCTTGTTAGGGCCGTTGCTTGGGCCGTTGTTAGGGCCGTTGCTAGGGCCGTTTCTAGGTCCGTTGTTAGGGCCGTTGCTAGGGCCCTTGTTAGGGCCGTTGCTAGGGCCGTTGCTAGGGCCGTTGCTAGGGCCGTTGCTAGGGCCCTTGTTAGGGCCGATGCTAGGGCCGTTGCTAGGGCCGTTGTTAGTGCCTTTGCTAGGACCGTTGCTAGGGCCGTTGCAAGGGCCGTTGTTAGGGCCGTTGTTAGGTCCGTTGCTAGGGCCGTTGCTAGCTCCGTTGCTAAGGCCCTTGTTAGGGCCGTTGCTAGAACCGTTGCTAGGGCCGTTGCTAGGGCCGTTGCTAGGGCCCTTGTTAGGGCCGTTGCTAGGGCTGTAGCTAGGGCCGTTGCTAGGGCCGTTGCTAGGGCCGTTGCTAGGGCCCTTGTTAGGGCCGTTGCTAGGGCCCTTGTTAGGGCCGTTGCTAGGGCCCTTGTTAGGGCCGTTGCTAGGGCCCTTGTTAGGGCTGTTGCTAGGGCCGTTGCTAGGGCCGTTGTCACGGCCGTTGTTAGGGCCCTTGTTAGGGCCGTTGCTAGGGACGTAGCTAGGGCCGTTGTTAGGGCCGTTGTTAGGGCCGTTGGTAGGGCCGTTGCTAGGGCCGTTGTTAGGGCCGTTGCTAGGGCCGTTGCTAGGGCCCTTGTTAGGGCCGTTGCTAGGGCCCTTGATAGGGCCGTTGTTAGGGCCGTTGTTAGGGCCCTTGTTTGGGCCGTTGCTAGTGCCCTTGTTAGGGCCGTTGCTAGGGTCGTTGCTAGGGCCCTTGTTAGGGCCGTTGCAAGGGCCGTAGCTAGGGCTGTTGCTAGGGCCATTGTTAGGGCCGTTGCTAGGGCCGTTGCTATGGCCGTTGTTAGGGCCGTTGCTAGGGCCGTTGCTATGGCCCTTGTTAGGGCCGTTGCTAAAGCCGTTGCTAGGGCTTTTTCAAAGGCTGTTAGGGCCGTTGTTAGGGCCGTTGCTAGGGCCGTTGCTAGGGCCGTTGTTAGGGCCGTTGTTAGGGCCGTTGGTAGTGCCGTTGCTAGGGCCGTTGTTAGGGCCGTTGCTAGGGCCGTTGCTAGGGCCCTTGTTAGGGCCGTTGCTAGGGCCGTTGTTAGGGCCGTTGTTAGGCCCCTTGTTTGGGACGTTGCTAGGGCCCTTGTTAGGGCCGTTGCTAGGGCCGTTTCAAAGGCCGTTGTTAGGGCCGATGCTAGGGCCCTTGTTAGGGCCGTTGCTAGGGCCGTTGCTAGGGCCCTTTTTTGGGCCATTGCTAGGGCCGTTGCTAGGGCCGTTGCTAGGGCCGTTGCTAGGGCCGTTGCTAGGGCCGTTGCTAGGGCCCTTGTTAGGGCCGTTGCTAGGGCCGTTGCTAGGGCCCTTGTTAGGGCCGTTGCTAGGGCCCTTGTTAGGGCCGTTGCTAGGGCCGTTGTTAGGGCCGTTGCTAGGGCCCTTGTTAGGGCCGTTGCTAGGGCCCTTGTTAGGGCCGTTGCCTGGGCCGTTGCTAGGGCCGTTGTTAGGGCCGTTGCTAGGGCCGTTGTTAGGGCCGTTGGTAGGGCCGTTGGAAGGGCCGTTGCTAGGGCCGTTGCTAGGGCCGTTGTTAGGGCCGTTGTTAGGGCCGTTGGTAGGGCTGTTGCTAGGGCCGTTGTTAGGGCCGTTGCTAGGGTCGTTGCTAGGGCCGTTGCTAGAGCCCTTGTTAGGGCCGTTGCTAGGGCCCTTGTTAGGGCCGTTGCTAAGGCCCTTGTTAGGGCCGTTGCTAGGGCCGTTGCTAGGGCCGTTGTTACAGCCGTTGTTAGGGCCCTTGTTAGGGCCGTTGCTAGGGCCGTTGCTAGGGCCGTTGCTAGGGCAGTTGTTAGGGCCGTTGGTAGGGCTGTTGCTAGGGCCGTTGTTAGGGCCGTTGCTAGGGCCGTTGCTAGGGCCCTTGTTAGGGCCGTTGCTAGGGCCGTTGCTAGGGCCGTTTCAAAGGCCGTTGTTAGGGCTGTTGCTAGGGCCCTTGTTAGGGCCGTTGCTAGAGCCGTTGTTAGGGCCGTTGCTAGGGCCGTTGCTACGGCCGTTGCTAGGGTTGTTCCTAGGGCCGTTTCAAGGGCCGTTGTTAGGGCCGTTGCTAGGGCCCTTGTTAGGGCCGTTGCTAGGGCCGTTGTTAGGGCCGTTGCTAGGGCCGTTGCTAGGGCCGTTGTTAGGGCCGTTGCTAGGGCCCTTGTTAGGGCCGTTGCTAGGGCCGTTGCTAGGGCCGTTGCTAGGGCCGTTGCTAGGGCCCTTGTTAGGGCCGTTGCTAGGGCTGTTGCTAAGGCCGTTGCTAGGGTCGTTGCTAGGGACCTTGTTAGGGCCGTTGAAAGGGCCGTTGCTAGGGCCTTTGGTAGGGCCGTTGCTAGGGCCGTTGCTAGGGCCGTTGCTAGGGCCGTTGTTAGGGCCGTTGCTAGGGCCGTTGTTAAAGCCGTTGCTAGGGCCGTTGCTATGGCCGTGGTTAGGGCCGTTGTTTGGGCCGTTGCTAGGGCCGTTGCTAGGGCCTTTGTTAGGGCCGTTGGTAGGGCCGTTGGTAGGGCCGTTGCTAGGGCCGTTGCTAGGGCCGTTGTTAGGGTCGTTGTTAGGGCCCTTGTTTAGGCCGTTGCTAGGGCCCTTGTTAGGGCCGTTGCTAGGGCCGTTGCTAGGGCCGTTTCAAAGGCCGTTGTTAGGGCCGTTGCTAGGGCCCTTGTTAGGGCCGTTGCTAGGGCCGTTGCTAGGGCCGTTGCTAGGGTTTTTCCTAGGGCCGTTTCAAGGGCCGTTGTTAGGGCCGTTGCTAGGGCCCTTGTTAGGGCCGTTGCTAGGGCCGTTGCTAGAGCCGTTGCTAGGGCCCTTGTTAGGGCCGTTGCTAGGGCCGTTGCTAGGGCCCTTGTTAGGGCCGTGGCTAGGGCCATTGCTAGGGCCGTTGCTAGGGCCGTTGCTAGGGCCGTTGCTAGGGCCCTTGTTAGGGCCGTTGCTAGGGCCCTTGTTAGGGCCGTTGCTAGGGCCCTTGTTAGGGCCGTTGCTAGGGCCCTTGTTAGGGCCGTTGCTAGGGCCCTTGTTAGGGCCGTTGCTAGGGCCCTTGTTAGGGCCGTTGCTAGGGCCATTGCTAGGGCCGTTGTTAGGGCCGTTGCTAGGGCCGTTGTTAGGGCCGTTTGTAGGGCCGTTGTTAGGGCAGTTGCTAGGGCCGTTGGTAGGGCCGTTGCTAGGGCCGTTGTTAGGGCCGATGCTAGGGTCGTTGCTAGGGCCGTTGCTAGGGCCCTTGTTAGGGCCGTTGCTAGGGCCCTTGTTAGGGCCGTTGCTAGGGCCCTTGTTAGGGCCGTTGCTAGGGCCGTTGCTAGGGCCGTTGTTACGGCCGTTGTTAGGGCCATTGTTAGGGCCGTTGCTAGGGTCGTTGCTAGGGCCGTTGCTAGGGCAGTTGTTAGGGCCGTTGGTAGGGCTGTTCCTAGGGCCGTTGTTAGGGCCGTTGCTAGGGCCGTTGCTCGGGCCCTTGTTAGGGCCGTTGCTAGGGCCGTTGCTAGGGCCGTTTCAAAGGCCGTTGTTAGGGCCGTTGCTAGGGCCCTTGTTAGGGCTGTTGCTAGGGCCGTTGTTAGGGCCGTTGCTAGGGCCGTTGCTAGGGTTGTTCCTAGGGCCGTTTCAAGGGCCGTTGTTAGGGCCGTTGCTAGGGCCCTTGTTAGGGCCGTTGCTAGGGCCGTTGTTAGGGCCGTTGCTAGGGCCGTTGCTAGGGCCGTTGTTAGGGCCGTTGCTAGGGCCCTTGTTAGGGCCGTTGCTAAGGCCGTTGCTAGGGCCGTTGCTAGGTCCCTTGTTAGGGCCGTTTCTAGGGCCATTGCAAGGGCCGTTGTTAGGGCCGTTGCTAGGGCCCTTGTTAGGGCCGTTGCTAGGGCCGTTTCTAGGGCCGTTGCTAGGGCCGTTTTTAGGTCCGTTGCTAGGGCCGTGGCTAGGGCCGTTGCTAGGGCCCTTGTTAGGGCCGTTGCTAGGGCCGTTGCTAGGGCCGTTGCTAGGGCCCTTGTTAGGGCCGTTGCTAGTGCCATAGCTAGGGCCGTTGCTAGGGCCGTTGCTAGGGCAGTTGCTAGGGCCCTTGTTAGGGCCGTTGCTAGGGCCCTTGTTAGGGCCGTTGCTAGGGCCCTTGTTAGGGCCGTTTCTAGGGCCGTTGCTAGGGCCGTTGCTAGGGCCCTTGTTAGGGCCGTTGCTAGGGCCGTTGTTAGGGCCGTTGCTAGGGCCGTTGCTAGGGCCGTTCTAGGGCCGTTGCTAGGGCCGTTGTTAGGGCCGTTGCTAGGGCCGTTGCTAGGGCCCTTGTTAGGGCCGTTGCTAGGGCTGTTGCTAAGGCCGTTGCTAGGGTCGTTGCTAGGGACCTTGTTAGGGCCGTTGCAAGGGCCGTTGCTAGGGCCTTTGTTAGGGCCGTTGCTAGGGCCGTTGCTAGGGCCGTTGCTAGGGCCGTTGTTAGGGCCGTTGCTAGGGCCGTTGTTAAAGCCGTTGCTAGGGCCGTTGCTATGGCCGTGGTTAGGGCCGTTGTTTGGGCCGTTGCTAGGGCCGTTGCTAGGGCCTTTGTTAGGGCCGTTGCTAGGGCCGTTGCTAGGGCCGTTGCTAGGGCCGTGGTAGGGCCGTTGTTAGGGCCGTTGCTAGGGCCGTTGCTAGGGCCGTTGTTAGGGCCGTTGCTAGGGCCGTTGCTAGTGCCGTTGCTAGGGCCGTTGCTAGGGCCGTTGCTAGGGCCGTTGCTAGGGCCGTTGCTAGGGCCGTTGCTAGGGCCGTTGCAAGGGCCGTTGTTAGGGCCGTTGCTAGGGCCGCTGTGAGGGCCGTTGCTAGGGCCGTTGTTAGGGCCGTTACTAGGGCCGTTGCTAGGGCCGTTGCTAGGACCGTTGCAAGGGCCGTTGTTAGGGCCGTTGCTAGGGCCGTTGTGAGGGCCGTTGCTAGGGCCGTTGCTAGGGCCGTTGCTAGGGCCGTTGTTAGGGTCGTTGCTAGGGCCTTTGCTTGGGCCGTTGTTAGGGCCGTTGCTTGGGCCGTTGCTAGGGCCCTTGTTAGGGCCGTTGTTAGGGCCCTTGTTATTGCCGTTGCTAGGGCCGTTGCTAGGGCCGTTTCAAAGGCCGTTGGGCCGTTGCTAGGGCCGTTGTTAGGGCCGTTGCTAGGGCCGCTGTGAGGGCCGTTGCTAGGGCCGTTGTTAGGGCCGTTACTAGGGCCGTTGCTAGGGCCGTTGCTAGGACCGTTGCAAGGGCCGTTGTTAGGGCCGTTGCTAGGGCCGTTGTTAGGGCCGTTGCTATGGCCGTTGCTAGTGCCGTTGCTAGGGCCGTTGTTAGGGCCGTTGCTAGGGCCGTTGTTAGGGCCGTTGCTAGGGCCGTTGTTAGGGCCCTTGTTAGGGCCGTTGCTAGGGCTTTTGTTAGGGCCGTTGCTAGGGCCGTTGCTAGGGCCGTTGTTAGGGCCGTTGTTAGGGCCGTTGATAGAACCGTTGCTAGGGCCGTTGCTAGGGCCGTTGTTAGGGCCGTTGTTAGGGCCGTTGATAGAACCGTTGCTAGGGCCGTTGCTAGGGCCGTTGTTAGGGCCGTTGCTATGGCCGTTGCTAGGGCCGTTGTTAGGGCCGTTGCAAGGGCCGTTGCTAGGGCCGTTGATAGGGCCCTTGCTAGGGCCGTTGCTAGGGCCGTTGCAAGGGCCGTTGTTAGGGCCGTTGCTAGGGCCGTTCTGAGGGCCGTTGTTAGGGCCGTTGTTAGGGCCGTTGCTAGGGCCGTTGCTAGGGACGTTTTAGCGCCGTTGCAAGGGCCGTTGTTAGGGACGTTGCTAGGGCCATTGTTAGGGCCGTTGCTAGGGCCGTTGCTAGGGCCGTTGTTAGGGCCGTTGCTAGAACCATTGTTAGGGCCTTTGCTAGGGCGGTTGTTAGGGCCCTTGCTAGGGCCCTTGTTATGGCCGTTGCTAGGGCCGTTGCTAGGGCCGTTGTTAGGGCCGTTGCTAGGGCCGTTGCTAGGGCTGTTGCTAAAGCCCTTGTTAGGGCCGTTGCTAGGGCCGTTGTTAGGGCCTTTGCTAGGGCCGTTGTTAAGGCCGTTGCTAGGGCCCTTGTTAGGGCCGTTGCTAGGGCCGTTGCTAGGGCCGTGGTTAGGGCCATTGCTAGGGCCGTTGTTAGGGCCGTTGCTAGGGCCGTTGCTAGGGCCGTGGTTAGGGCCGTTTCTAGGGCCGTTGTTAGGGCCGTTGCTATGGCCGTTGTTAGGGCCTTTGCTAGGGCCGTTGTTAGGGCCGTTGCTAGGGCCGTTGCTAGGGCCGTTGCTAGGGCCGTTGCTAGGTTTGTTGGTAGGGCCGTTGCTAGGGCCGTTGCAAGGGCCGTTGCTAGGGCCGTTGCTAGGGCCGTTGCTAGGGCCGTTGCTAGGGCCGTTGTTAGGGCCGTTGCTAGGGCCCTGGTTAGGGCCGTTGCTAGGGCCTTTGCTAGGGCCGTTGCTAGGGCCGTTGCTAGGGCCGTTGCTAGGGCCGTTGCTAGGGCCGTTGCTAGGGCCGTTGCAAGGGCCCTTGTTAGGGCAGTTGCAAGGGCCGTTGTTAGGGCCGATGCTAGGGACGTTGCTAGGGCCGTTGCTAGGGCCGTTGCTAGGGCCGTTGCTAGGGCCGTTGCAAGGGCCGTTGTTAGGGCCGTTGCTAGGGCCGTTGTTAGGGCCGTTGCTAGGGCCGTTGCTAGGGTAGTTTCAAGGGCCATTGTTAGGGCCCTAGTTAGGGCCGTTGCTAGGGCCGTTGCTAGGGCCTTTGTTAGGGCCGTTGCTAGGGCCGTTGTTAGGGCCGTTGCTAGGGCCGTTGTTAGGGCCCTTGTTAGGGCCGTTGCTAGGGCCGTTGTTAGGGCCGTTGTTAGGGCCCTTGTTAGGGCCGTTGCTAGGGCTTTTGTTAGGGCCGTTGCTAGGGCCGTTGCTAGGGCCGTTGTTAGGGCCGTTGCTAGGGCCGTTGCTAGGGCCGTTGATAGAACCGTTGCTAGGGCTGTTGTTAGGGCCGTTGCTAGGGCCGTTGCTAGGGCCGTTGCTAGGGCCGTTCCTAGGCCGTTGTTAGGGCCATTGCTAGGGCCGTTGCTAGGGACGTTTTAGCGCCGTTGCAAGGGCCGTTGTTAGGGCCGTTGCTAGGGCCCGTGTTAGGGCCGTTGCTAGGGCCGTTGCTAGGGCCGTTGCTAGGGCCGTTGCTAGGGCCGTTGCTAGGGCCGTATCTAGGGCCGTTGCTAGGGCCGTTGTTAGGGCCGTTGCTAGGGCCGTTGCTAGGGCCGTTGCTAGGGCCCTTGTTAGGGCCGTTGCTAGGGCCGTTGCTAGGGCCATTGCTAGGGCCCTTGTTAGGGCCCTTGCTAGGGCCGTTGCTAGGGCCGTGGTTAGGGCAGTTGCTAGGGCCGTTGTTAGGGCCGTTGCTATGGCCGTTGTTAGGGCATTTGCTAAGGCCGTTGTTAGGGCCGTTGCTAGGGCCCTTGTTAGGGCCGTTGCTATGGCCGTTGCTAGGGCCGTTGCTAGGGCCGTGGTTAGGGCCGTTTCTAGGGCCGTTGTTAGGGCCGTTGCTATGGCCGTTGTTAGGGCCTTTGCTAGGGCCGTTGCTAGGGCCGTTGTTAGGGCCGTTGCTCGGGCCGTTGTTAGGGCCCTTGTTAGGGCCGTTGCTAGGGCCGTTGTTAGGGCCGTTGTTAGGGCCGTTGTTAGGGCCGTTGCTAGGGCTTTTGTTAGGGCCGTTGCTAGGGCCGTTGCTAGGGCCGTTCTTAGGGCCCTTTTTAGGGCCGTTGCTATGGCCGTTGCTAGGGCCGTTGCTAGGGCCGTGGTTAGGGCCCTTGTTAGGGCCGTTGCTAGGGTAGTTGTTAGGGTCGTTGCTAGGGCCGTTGTTAGGGCCGTTGCTAGGGCCGATGCTAGGGCCGTGGTTAGGGCCGTTGTTAGAGCCGTTGTTAGGGCCGTTGCTAGGGCCCTTGTTAAGGCCGTTGCTAGGGCCGTTGCTAGGGCCGTTGCTAGGGCCGTTGCTAGGGCCGTTGTTAGGGCCGTTGCTAGGGCCGTTGCTAGGGACGTTTTAGCGCCGTTGCAAGGGCCGTTGTTAGGGCCGTTGCTAGGGCCCGTGTTAGGGCCGTTGCTAGGGCCGTTGCTAGGGCCGTTGCTAGGGCCGTTGCTAGGGCCCTTGTTAGGGCCGTTTCTAGGGCCGTAGCTAGGGCCGTTGCTAGGGCCGTTGTTAGGGCCGTTGCTAGGGCCGTTGCTAGGGCCATTGCTAGGGCCCTTGTTAGGGCCGTTGCTAGGGCCCGTGTTAGGGCCTTTGCTAGGGCCGTTATTAGGGCCGTTGCTAGGGCCCTTGTTAGGGCCCTTGCTAGGGCCGTTGCTTGGGCCGTGGTTAGGGCAGTTGCTAGGGCCGTTGTTAGGGCCGTTGCTATGGCCGTTGTTAGGGCATTTGCTAAGGCCGTTGTTAGGGCCGTTGCTAGGGCCCTTGTTAGGGCCGTTGCTAGGGCCGTTGCTAGGGCCGTGGTTAGGGCCGTTTCTAGGGCCGTTGTTAGGGCCGTTGCTATGGCCGTTGTTAGGGCCTTTGCTAGGGCCGTTGCTAGGGCCGTTGTTAGGGCCGTTGCTAGGGCCGTTGTTAGGGCCCTTGTTAGGGCCGTTGCTAGGGCCGTTGTTAGGGCCGTTGTTAGGGCCGTTGTTAGGGCCGTTGCTAGGGCTTTTGTTAGGGCCGTTGCTATGGCCGTTGCTAGGGCCGTTCCTAGGGCCGTTGTTAGGGCCGTTGCTAGGGCCCTTGTTAGGGCCGTTTCTAGGGCCCTTGTTAGGGCCGTTGCTAGGGCCGTTGTTAGGGCCGTTGCTAGGGCCGTTGCTAGGGCCGTGTTTAGGGCCATTGTTAGGGCCATTGTTAGGGCCGTTGCTAGGGCCCTTGTTAAGGCCGTTGCTAGGGCCGTTGCTAGGGCCGTTGTTAGGGCCGTTGCCAGGGCCGTTGCTCGGGCCGTTGCCAGGGCCGATGCTAGGGCCTTTGCTAGGGCCCTTGCAAGGGCCGTTGTTAGGGCCGTTGCTAGGGTCGTTGCTAGGGCCGTTGCTAGAGCCCTTGTTAGGGCCGTTGCTAGGGCCCTTGTTAGGGCCGTTGCTAAGGCCCTTGTTAGGGCCGTTGCTAGGGCCGTTGCTAGGGCCGTTGTTACAGCCGTTGTTAGGGCCCTTGTTAGGGCCGTTGCTAGGGCCGTTGCTAGGGCCGTTGCTAGGGCAGTTGTTAGGGCCGTTGGTAGGGCTGTTGCTAGGGCCGTTGTTAGGGCCGTTGCTAGGGCCGTTGCTAGGGCCCTTGTTAGGGCCGTTGCTAGGGCCGTTGCTAGGGCCGTTTCAAAGGCCGTTGTTAGGGCTGTTGCTAGGGCCCTTGTTAGGGCCGTTGCTAGAGCCGTTTTTAGGGCCGTTGCTAGGGCCGTTGCTACGGCCGTTGCTAGGGTTGTTCCTAGGGCCGTTTCAAGGGCCGTTGTTAGGGCCGTTGCTAGGGCCCTTGTTAGGGCCGTTGCTAGGGCCGTTGTTAGGGCCGTTGCTAGGGCCGTTGCTAGGGCCGTTGTTAGGGCCGTTGCTAGGGCCCTTGTTAGGGCCGTTGCTAGGGCCGTTGCTAGGGCCGTTGCTAGGGCCGTTGCTAGGGCCCTTGTTAGGGCCGTTGCTAGGGCTGTTGCTAAGGCCGTTGCTAGGGTCGTTGCTAGGGACCTTGTTAGGGCCGTTGAAAGGGCCGTTGCTAGGGCCTTTGGTAGGGCCGTTGCTAGGGCCATTGCTAGGGCCGTTGCTAGGGCCGTTGTTAGGGCCGTTGCTAGGGCCGTTGTTAAAGCCGTTGCTAGGGCCGTTGCTATGGCCGTGGTTAGGGCCGTTGTTTGGGCCGTTGCTAGGGCCGTTGCTAGGGCCTTTGTTAGGGCCGTTGGTAGGGCCGTTGGTAGGGCCGTTGCTAGGGCCGTTGCTAGGGCCGTTGTTAGGGTCGTTGTTAGGGCCCTTGTTTAGGCCGTTGCTAGGGCCCTTGTTAGGGCCGTTGCTAGGGCCGTTGCTAGGGCCGTTTCAAAGGCCGTTGTTAGGGCCGTTGCTAGGGCCCTTGTTAGGGCCGTTGCTAGGGCCGTTGCTAGGGCCGTTGCTAGGGTTTTTCCTAGGGCCGTTTCAAGGGCCGTTGTTAGGGCCGTTGCTAGGGCCCTTGTTAGGGCCGTTGCTAGGGCCGTTGCTAGAGCCGTTGCTAGGGCCCTTGTTAGGGCCGTTGCTAGGGCCGTTGCTAGGGCCCTTGTTAGGGCCGTGGCTAGGGCCATTGCTAGGGCCGTTGCTAGGGCCGTTGCTAGGGCCGTTGCTAGGGCCCTTGTTAGGGCCGTTGCTAGGGCCCTTGTTAGGGCCGTTGCTAGGGCCCTTGTTAGGGTCGTTGCTAGGGCCCTTGTTAGGGCCGTTGCTAGGGCCCTTGTTAGGGCCGTTGCTAGGGCCCTTGTTAGGGCCGTTGCTAGGGCCATTGCTAGGGCCGTTGTTAGGGCCGTTGCTAGGGCCGTTGTTAGGGCCGTTTGTAGGGCCGTTGTTAGGGCAGTTGCTAGGGCCGTTGGTAGGGCCGTTGCTAGGGCCGTTGTTAGGGCCGATGCTAGGGTCGTTGCTAGGGCCGTTGCTAGGGCCCTTGTTAGGGCCGTTGCTAGGGCCCTTGTTAGGGCCGTTGCTAGGGCCCTTGTTAGGGCCGTTGCTAGGGCCGTTGCTAGGGCCGTTGTTACGGCCGTTGTTAGGGCCATTGTTAGGGCCGTTGCTAGGGTCGTTGCTAGGGCCGTTGCTAGGGCAGTTGTTAGGGCCGTTGGTAGGGCTGTTCCTAGGGCCGTTGTTAGGGCCGTTGCTAGGGCCGTTGCTCGGGCCCTTGTTAGGGCCGTTGCTAGGGCCGTTGCTAGGGCCGTTTCAAAGGCCGTTGTTAGGGCCGTTGCTAGGGCCCTTGTTAGGGCTGTTGCTAGGGCCGTTGTTAGGGCCGTTGCTAGGGCCGTTGCTAGGGTTGTTCCTAGGGCCGTTTCAAGGGCCGTTGTTAGGGCCGTTGCTAGGGCCCTTGTTAGGGCCGTTGCTAGGGCCGTTGTTAGGGCCGTTGCTAGGGCCGTTGCTAGGGCCGTTGTTAGGGCCGTTGCTAGGGCCCTTGTTAGGGCCGTTGCTAAGGCCGTTGCTAGGGCCGTTGCTAGGGCCCTTGTTAGGGCCGTTTCTAGGGCCATTGCAAGGGCCGTTGTTAGGGCCGTTGCTAGGGCCCTTGTTAGGGCCGTTGCTAGGGCCGTTTCTAGGGCCGTTGCTAGGGCCGTTTTTAGGTCCGTTGCTAGGGCCGTGGCTAGGGCCGTTGCTAGGGCCCTTGTTAGGGCCGTTGCTAGGGCCGTTGCTAGGGCCGTTGCTAGGGCCCTTGTTAGGGCCGTTGCTAGTGCCATAGCTAGGGCCGTTGCTAGGGCCGTTGCTAGGGCAGTTGCTAGGGCCCTTGTTAGGGCCGTTGCTAGGGCCCTTGTTAGGGCCGTTGCTAGGGCCCTTGTTAGGGCCGTTTCTAGGGCCGTTGCTAGGGCCGTTGCTAGGGCCCTTGTTAGGGCCGTTGCTAGGGCCGTTGTTAGGGCCGTTGCTAGGGCCGTTGCTAGGGCCGTTCTAGGGCCGTTGCTAGGGCCGTTGTTAGGGCCGTTGCTAGGGCCGTTGCTAGGGCCCTTGTTAGGGCCGTTGCTAGGGCTGTTGCTAAGGCCGTTGCTAGGGTCGTTGCTAGGGACCTTGTTAGGGCCGTTGCAAGGGCCGTTGCTAGGGCCTTTGTTAGGGCCGTTGCTAGGGCCGTTGCTAGGGCCGTTGCTAGGGCCGTTGTTAGGGCCGTTGCTAGGGCCGTTGTTAAAGCCGTTGCTAGGGCCGTTGCTATGGCCGTGGTTAGGGCCGTTGTTTGGGCCGTTGCTAGGGCCGTTGCTAGGGCCTTTGTTAGGGCCGTTGCTAGGGCCGTTGCTAGGGCCGTTGCTAGGGCCGTGGTAGGGCCGTTGTTAGGGCCGTTGCTAGGGCCGTTGCTAGGGCCGTTGTTAGGGCCGTTGCTAGGGCCGTTGCTAGTGCCGTTGCTAGGGCCGTTGCTAGGGCCGTTGCTAGGGCCGTTGCTAGGGCCGTTGCTAGGGCCGTTGCTAGGGCCGTTGCAAGGGCCGTTGTTAGGGCCGTTGCTAGGGCCGCTGTGAGGGCCGTTGCTAGGGCCGTTGTTAGGGCCGTTACTAGGGCCGTTGCTAGGGCCGTTGCTAGGACCGTTGCAAGGGCCGTTGTTAGGGCCGTTGCTAGGGCCGTTGTGAGGGCCGTTGCTAGGGCCGTTGCTAGGGCCGTTGCTAGGGCCGTTGTTAGGGTCGTTGCTAGGGCCTTTGCTTGGGCCGTTGTTAGGGCCGTTGCTTGGGCCGTTGCTAGGGCCCTTGTTAGGGCCGTTGTTAGGGCCCTTGTTATTGCCGTTGCTAGGGCCGTTGCTAGGGCCGTTTCAAAGGCCGTTGGGCCGTTGCTAGGGCCGTTGTTAGGGCCGTTGCTAGGGCCGCTGTGAGGGCCGTTGCTAGGGCCGTTGTTAGGGCCGTTACTAGGGCCGTTGCTAGGGCCGTTGCTAGGACCGTTGCAAGGGCCGTTGTTAGGGCCGTTGCTAGGGCCGTTGTTAGGGCCGTTGCTATGGCCGTTGCTAGTGCCGTTGCTAGGGCCGTTGTTAGGGCCGTTGCTAGGGCCGTTGTTAGGGCCGTTGCTAGGGCCGTTGTTAGGGCCCTTGTTAGGGCCGTTGCTAGGGCTTTTGTTAGGGCCGTTGCTAGGGCCGTTGCTAGGGCCGTTGTTAGGGCCGTTGTTAGGGCCGTTGATAGAACCGTTGCTAGGGCCGTTGCTAGGGCCGTTGTTAGGGCCGTTGTTAGGGCCGTTGATAGAACCGTTGCTAGGGCCGTTGCTAGGGCCGTTGTTAGGGCCGTTGCTAGGGCCGTTGCTAGGGCCCTTCTTAGGGCCGTTGTTAGGGCCGTTGCTAGGGCCGTTCTGAGGGCCGTTGTTAGGGCCGTTGTTAGGGCCGTTGCTAGGGCCGTTGCTAGGGACGTTTTAGCGCCGTTGCAAGGGCCGTTGTTAGGGACGTTGCTAGGGCCATTGTTAGGGCCGTTGCTAGGGCCGTTGCTAGGGCCGTTGTTAGGGCCGTTGCTAGAACCATTGTTAGGGCCTTTGCTAGGGCGGTTGTTAGGGCCCTTGCTAGGGCCCTTGTTATGGCCGTTGCTAGGGCCGTTGCTAGGGCCGTTGTTAGGGCCGTTGCTAGGGCCGTTGCTAGGGCTGTTGCTAAAGCCCTTGTTAGGGCCGTTGCTAGGGCCGTTGTTAGGGCCTTTGCTAGGGCCGTTGTTAAGGCCGTTGCTAGGGCCCTTGTTAGGGCCGTTGCTAGGGCCGTTGCTAGGGCCGTGGTTAGGGCCATTGCTAGGGCCGTTGTTAGGGCCGTTGCTAGGGCCGTTGCTAGGGCCGTGGTTAGGGCCGTTTCTAGGGCCGTTGTTAGGGCCGTTGCTATGGCCGTTGTTAGGGCCTTTGCTAGGGCCGTTGTTAGGGCCGTTGCTAGGGCCGTTGCTAGGGCCGTTGCTAGGGCCGTTGCTAGGTTTGTTGGTAGGGCCGTTGCTAGGGCCGTTGCAAGGGCCGTTGCTAGGGCCGTTGCTAGGGCCGTTGCTAGGGCCGTTGCTAGGGCCGTTGTTAGGGCCGTTGCTAGGGCCCTGGTTAGGGCCGTTGCTAGGGCCTTTGCTAGGGCCGTTGCTAGGGCCGTTGCTAGGGCCGTTGCTAGGGCCGTTGCTAGGGCCGTTGCTAGGGCCGTTGCAAGGGCCCTTGTTAGGGCAGTTGCAAGGGCCGTTGTTAGGGCCGATGCTAGGGACGTTGCTAGGGCCGTTGCTAGGGCCGTTGCTAGGGCCGTTGCTAGGGCCGTTGCAAGGGCCGTTGTTAGGGCCGTTGCTAGGGCCGTTGTTAGGGCCGTTGCTAGGGCCGTTGCTAGGGTAGTTTCAAGGGCCATTGTTAGGGCCCTTGTTAGGGCCGTTGCTAGGGCCGTTGCTAGGGCCTTTGTTAGGGCCGTTGCTAGGGCCGTTGTTAGGGCCGTTGCTAGGGCCGTTGTTAGGGCCCTTGTTAGGGCCGTTGCTAGGGCCGTTGTTAGGGCCGTTGTTAGGGCCCTTGTTAGGGCCGTTGCTAGGGCTTTTGTTAGGGCCGTTGCTAGGGCCGTTGCTAGGGCCGTTGTTAGGGCCGTTGCTAGGGCCGTTGCTAGGGCCGTTGATAGAACCGTTGCTAGGGCTGTTGTTAGGGCCGTTGCTAGGGCCGTTGCTAGGGCCGTTGCTAGGGCCGTTCCTAGGCCGTTGTTAGGGCCATTGCTAGGGCCGTTGCTAGGGACGTTTTAGCGCCGTTGCAAGGGCCGTTGTTAGGGCCGTTGCTAGGGCCCGTGTTAGGGCCGTTGCTAGGGCCGTTGCTAGGGCCGTTGCTAGGGCCGTTGCTAGGGCCGTTGCTAGGGCCGTATCTAGGGCCGTTGCTAGGGCCGTTGTTAGGGCCGTTGCTAGGGCCGTTGCTAGGGCCGTTGCTAGGGCCCTTGTTAGGGCCGTTGCTAGGGCCGTTGCTAGGGACGTTTTAGCGCCGTTGCAAGGGCCGTTGTTAGGGCCGTTGCTAGGGCCCGTGTTAGGGCCGTTGCTAGGGCCGTTGCTAGGGCCGTTGCTAGGGCCATTGCTAGGGCCCTTGTTAGGGCCCTTGCTAGGGCCGTTGCTAGGGCCGTGGTTAGGGCAGTTGCTAGGGCCGTTGTTAGGGCCGTTGCTATGGCCGTTGTTAGGGCATTTGCTAAGGCCGTTGTTAGGGCCGTTGCTAGGGCCCTTGTTAGGGCCGTTGCTATGGCCGTTGCTAGGGCCGTTGCTAGGGCCGTGGTTAGGGCCGTTTCTAGGGCCGTTGTTAGGGCCGTTGCTATGGCCGTTGTTAGGGCCTTTGCTAGGGCCGTTGCTAGGGCCGTTGTTAGGGCCGTTGCTAGGGCCGTTGTTAGGGCCCTTGTTAGGGCCGTTGCTAGGGCCGTTGTTAGGGCCGTTGTTAGGGCCGTTGTTAGGGCCGTTGCTAGGGCTTTTGTTAGGGCCGTTGCTAGGGCCGTTGCTAGGGCCGTTCTTAGGGCCCTTTTTAGGGCCGTTGCTATGGCCGTTGCTAGGGCCGTTGCTAGGGCCGTGGTTAGGGCCCTTGTTAGGGCCGTTGCTAGGGTAGTAGTTAGGGTCGTTGCTAGGGCCGTTGTTAGGGCCGTTGCTAGGGCCGATGCTAGGGCCGTGGTTAGGGCCGTTGTTAGAGCCGTTGTTAGGGCCGTTGCTAGGGCCCTTGTTAAGGCCGTTGCTAGGGCCGTTGCTAGGGCCGTTGCTAGGGCCGTTGCTAGGGCCGTTGTTAGGGCCGTTGCTAGGGCCGTTGCTAGGGACGTTTTAGCGCCGTTGCAAGGGCCGTTGTTAGGGCCGTTGCTAGGGCCCGTGTTAGGGCCGTTGCTAGGGCCGTTGCTAGGGCCGTTGCTAGGGCCGTTGCTAGGGCCCTTGTTAGGGCCGTTTCTAGGGCCGTAGCTAGGGCCGTTGCTAGGGCCGTTGTTAGGGCCGTTGCTAGGGCCGTTGCTAGGGCCATTGCTAGGGCCCTTGTTAGGGCCGTTGCTAGGGCCCGTGTTAGGGCCTTTGCTAGGGCCGTTATTAGGGCCGTTGCTAGGGCCCTTGTTAGGGCCCTTGCTAGGGCCGTTGCTTGGGCCGTGGTTAGGGCAGTTGCTAGGGCCGTTGTTAGGGCCGTTGCTATGGCCGTTGTTAGGGCATTTGCTAAGGCCGTTGTTAGGGCCGTTGCTAGGGCCCTTGTTAGGGCCGTTGCTAGGGCCGTTGCTAGGGCCGTGGTTAGGGCCGTTTCTAGGGCCGTTGTTAGGGCCGTTGCTATGGCCGTTGTTAGGGCCTTTGCTAGGGCCGTTGCTAGGGCCGTTGTTAGGGCCGTTGCTAGGGCCGTTGTTAGGGCCCTTGTTAGGGCCGTTGCTAGGGCCGTTGTTAGGGCCGTTGTTAGGGCCGTTGTTAGGGCCGTTGCTAGGGCTTTTGTTAGGGCCGTTGCTATGGCCGTTGCTAGGGCCGTTCCTAGGGCCGTTGTTAGGGCCGTTGCTAGGGCCCTTGTTAGGGCCGTTTCTAGGGCCCTTGTTAGGGCCGTTGCTAGGGCCGTTGTTAGGGCCGTTGCTAGGGCCGTTGCTAGGGCCGTGGTTAGGGCCATTGTTAGGGCCGTTGTTAGGGCCGTTGCTAGGGCCCTTGTTAAGGCCGTTGCTAGGGCCGTTGCTAGGGCCGTTGTTAGGGCCGTTGCCAGGGCCGTTGCTCGGGCCGTTGCCAGGGCCGATGCTAGGGCCTTTGCTAGGGCCCTTGCAAGGGCCGTTGTTAGGGCCGTTGTTAGGGCCGTTGCTAGGGCCGTTGCTAGGGCCGTTGCTAGGGCCGTTCCTAGGGCCGTTGTTAGGGCCGTTGCTAGGGCCCTTGTTAGGGCCGTTGCTAGGGCCGTTGTTAGGGCCGTTGCTAGGGCCGTTGCTAGGGCCGTTGCTAGGGCCGTTGCTCGGGCCGTTGCCAGGGCCGTTGCTAGGGCCTTTGCTAGGGCCCTTGCAAGGGCCGTTGTTAGGGCTGTTGCTAGGGCCGTTGCTAGGGACGTTGCTAGGGCCGTTGCTAGGGCTTTTGTTAGGGCCGTTGTCAGTGCTGTTGTTAGTGCCGTTGCTAGGGCCGTTGCTAGGGCCGTTGCTAGGGCCGTTGCTAGGGCCGTTGCTAGTGCCGTTGATAGAACCGTTGCTAGGGCCCTTGTTAGGGCCGTTGCTAGGGCCGTTGTTTGGGCCGTTGCTAGGGCCGTTGATCGGGCCCTTGTTTGGGCCGTTGCTAGGGCCGTTGCTAGGGCCGTTTCTAGGGCCGTTGCTAGGGCCCTTGTTAGGCCCGTTGCTAGGGCCCTTGTTAGGGCCGTTGCTAGGGCCGTTTCTAGGGCCGTTGCTAGGGCCGTTGATAGGGCCGTGGTTAGGGCCCTTGTTAGGGCCGTTGCTAGGGCCGTTGCTAGGGCCGTTGCTAGGGCCGTTGCTAGGGCCGTTGCTAGTGCCGTTGATAGAACCGTTGCTAGGGCCCTTGTTAGGGCCGTTGCTAGGGCCGTTGTTTGGGCCGTTGCTAGGGCCGTTGCTAGGGCACTTGTTAGGGCCGTTGCTAGGGCCGTTGCTAGGGCCGTGGTTAGGGCCGTTTCTAGGGCCGTTGTTAGGGCCGTTGCTATGGCCGTTGTTAGGGCCTTTGCTAGGGCCGTTGCTAGGGCCGTTGTTAGGGCCGTTGCTAGGGCCGTTGTTAGGGCCCTTGTTAGGGCCGTTGCTAGGGCCGTTGTTAGGGCCGTTGTTAGGGCCGTTGTTAGGGCCGTTGCTAGGGCTTTTGTTAGGGCCGTTGCTAGGGCCGTTGCTAGGGCCGTTGTTAGGGCCCTTTTTAGGGCCGTTGCTATGGCCGTTGCTAGGGCCGTTGCTAGGGCCGTGGTTAGGGCCCTTGTTAGGGCCGTTGCTAGGGTAGTTGTTAGGGTCATTGCTAGTGCCGTTGTTAGGGCCGTTGCTAGGGCCGATGCTAGGGCCGTGGTTAGGGCCGTTGTTAGGGCCGTTGTTAGGGCCGTTGCTAGGGCCCTTGTTAAGGCCGTTGCTAGGGCCGTTGCTAGGGCCGTTCCTATGGCCGTTGTTAGGGCCGTTGCTAGGGCCCTTGTTAGGGCCGTTTCTAGGGCCCTTGTTAGGGCCGTTGCTAGGGCCGTTGTTAGGGCCGTTGCTAGGGCCGTTGCTAGGGCCGTGGTTAGGGCCATTGTTAGGGCCGTTGTTAGGGCCGTTGCTAGGGCCCTTGTTAAGGCCGTTGCTAGGGCCGTTGCTAGGGCCGTTGTTAGGGCCGTTGTTAGGGCCGTTGCTAGGGCCGTTGCTTGGGCCGTTGCTAGGGCCGTTCCTAGGGCCGTTGTTAGGGCCGTTGCTAGGGCCCTTGTTAGGGCCGTTGCTAGGGCCGTTGTTAGGGCCGTTGCTAGGGCCGTTGCTAGGGCCGTTGCTAGGGCCGTTGCTCGGGCCGTTGCCAGGGCCGTTGCTAGGGCCTTTGCTAGGGCCCTTGCAAGGGCCGTTGTTAGGGCTGTTGCTAGGGCCGTTGCTAGGGACGTTGCTAGGGCCGTTGCTAGGGCTTTTGTTAGGGCCGTTGTCAGTGCTGTTGTTAGTGCCGTTGCTAGGGCCGTTGCTAGGGCCGTTGCTAGGGCCGTTGCTAGGGCCGTTGCTAGTGCCGTTGATAGAACCGTTGCTAGGGCCCTTGTTAGGGCCGTTGCTAGGGCCGTTGTTTGGGCCGTTGCTAGGGCCGTTGATAGGGCCCTTGTTTGGGCCGTTGCTAGGGCCGTTGCTAGGGCCGTTTCTAGGGCCGTTGCTAGGGCCCTTGTTAGGCCCGTTGCTAGGGCCCTTGTTAGGGCCGTTGCTAGGGCCGTTTCTAGGGCCGTTGCTAGGGCCGTTGATAGGGCCGTGGTTAGGACCCTTGTTAGGGCCGTTGCTAGGGCCGTTGCTAGGGCCGTTGCTAGGGCCGTTGCATGGGCCGTTGTTAGGGCCGTTGCTAGAGCCCTTGTTAGGGCCGTTGCTAAGGCCGTTGTTAGGGCCGTTGCTAGGGCCCTTGTTAGGGCCGTTGCTAGGTCCGTTCTTAGGGCCGTTGCTAAAGCTGTTGCTAGGGCCGTTGCTAGGGCCGTTGCAAGGGTCGTTGTTAGGGCCGTTGTTTGGGCCCTTGTTAGGGCCGTTGCTAGGGCCGATGTTAGGGCCGTTGCTAGGGCCCTTGTTAGGGCCGTTGCTAGGGCCATTGATAGGGCCGTTGTTAGGGCCGTTGTTAGGGCCCTTGTTTGGGCCGTGGTTAGGGCCCTTGTTTGGGCCGTTGCTAGGGCCCTTGTTAGGGCCGTTGCTAGGGCCGTTGCTAGGGCCGTTGCTAGGGCCGTTGTTAGGGCCCTTTTTTGGGCTGTTGCTAGGGCTGTTGCTAGGGCCGTTGCTAGGGCCGATGCTAGGGCCGTTTTTAGGGCCGTTGCTAGGGCCGTTGCTAGGGCCGTTGCTAGGGCCGTGGTTAGGGCCCTTGTTAGGGCCGTTGCTAGGGCCGTTGCTAGGGCCGTTGCTAGGGCCGTTGCTAGGGCCGATGGTCGGGCCGATGTTAGGGCCCTTGGGGGATCAAGGTTAAGGGGTTAAGGTTAGGGTTAGGGTAAGGGTTAGGGTTAGCATTAGGGTTAGAGTCAGGGTTAGAGTTAAGGTTATGGGGTTATGTTAGGCTTAAGGTTAGGGTTAGGGTTATGGGGTTAAGGTTAGGGTTGGGGTTAGGGTTAGGTTTAGGTTTAGGGTTAGGGTTAGGGTTATGGTTATTCTTAGATTTATGGTTTAAAATTTAGGGTTTATGGTTTAAGGTTTAGGGTTTAGGATTGTTTAAGTTTTAGGGTGGTTTAGGTTTAGGGTATAGGGTTTAGCGTTTAAGATTGTTTAATGGTTAGGGTTGTTTAGGTTTTAGCGTTTAGAGTTGTTTAGGTTTTTTAGGGTTGTTTATAATTTAGTGTTTAGGGTTGTTCAGGATTTATGATTTAGGATATTTTAAGGTTTAGGGTTTAAGGTTGTATAGTGTTTTAGGGTTTAGGGTATAATGTTTAGGGTTAAGGGTTTAGGGTTGTTTAGGGTATAGTGTTAATGGTTTTAGGGTTTAGGCTTGTTTAGGGTTTAGTGTTTAGGGTTTAGGGTTTAGGGTTTTTTAGCGTTTAGTGTTTATAGTTTAGGGTTTAGGGTGCTTTGGTATTAGTGTTTAGGGTTTTTCGGGGTTTAGGGTTTAGGATTTAGGGTGTTAGGGTTAGTATTAGGGTTAGGTTTAGGGTTAAGGTGAGGGTTAGGGTGAGGGTTAAGGTTAGGGTTAGGGTTAAGGTTAGTGTTAGTGTTAGGGTAAGGGTTAGGGTTAGGGATAGGGTTAGGGTTAGGGTTAGGGTTAGGGTTAGGATTAGGGTTAAGGTTAGGGTTAGGATTAGGTTTAGGGTTAGGGTTAGGGTTAGGGTTAGGGTTAGGGTTAGGGTTAGGGTTAGGATTAGGGTTAGGGTTAGGGTTAGGGTAAGGGTTAGGGGTTAGGGTTAGGGTGATGGTTATTGTTAGGTTTAGGGTTTAGGGTTTAGTGTTTAGGGTTTAAGGTTTAGGGTTTAGGATTGTTTAAGATTTAGGGTGGTTTAGGTTAAGGGTTTAGGGTTTAGAGTTTAGGATTGTTTAAGTTTTAGGGTTTTTTAGGGTATAGTGTTTAGGGTTAAAAGTTTAGGGTTGTTTAGGGTTTAGTGTTTGGGGTTTAGGGATGTTTAAGGTTTAGTGTTTAAGGTTTAGGTTTTAGGCTTGTTTTGGGTTTAGTGTTTAGTGTTGTTTAGGGTATAGTGTTAATGGTTTAGGGTTTAGGGTTGTTTAGGGTTTAGTGTTTAGGGTTGTTTATGGTTTAGTGATTAGGGTTGTTTAGAGGTTAGTGTTTAGGGTTATTCAGGGTTTATGATTTAGGGTTGTTCAGGGTTTAGGATTTATGGTTGTTCAGGGTTTAGGATTTAGGGATTAAGGTTAAGGGGTTAGGGTTAGGGTTAGGGTTAGGGTTAGGGTTAGCATTAGTGTTAGAGTTAGGGTTAGAGTTAGGGTTATGGGGTTATGTAAGGCTTAAGGTTAGGGTTAGGGTTATGGGGTTAAGGTTAGGGTTGGGGTTAGGGTTAGGTTTAGGTTTAGGGTTAGGGTTAGGGTTATGGTTATTCTTAGATTTATGGTTTAAAATTTAGGGTTTATGGTTTAAGGTTTAGGGTTAAGGATTGTTTAAGTTTTAGGGGGGTTTAGGTTTAAGGTATAGGGTTTAGCGTTTAAGATTGTTTAATATTTAGGGTGGTTTAGGTTTTAGCGTTTAGAGTTGTTTAGGGTTTTTTAGGGTTGTTTATGATTTAGTGTTTAGGGTTGTTCAGGATTTATGATTTAGGATATTTTAAGGTTTAGGGTTTAAAGTTGTATAGTGTTTTAGGGTTTAGGGTATAATGTTTAGGGTTAAGGGTTTAGGGTGCTTTTGGAATTAGTGTTTAGGGTTTTTCGAAGTTTAGGGTTTAGGATTTAGGGTGTTAGGGTTAGTGTTAGAGTTAGGTTTAGGGTTAAGGTGAGGGTTAGGGTGAGGGTTAAGGTTAGGGTTAGGGTTAAGGTTAGTGTTAGTGTTAGGGTAAGGGTTAGGGTTAGGGATAGGGTTAGTGTTAGGGTTAGGGTTAGGGTTAAGGTTAGGGTTAGGGTTAGGGTTAGGGTTAGGGGTTAGGGTTAGGGTTAGTGTTAGGGGTTAGGGGTTAGTGTTAGGGTTAGGGTTAGGGTTAGGGTTAGGTTTAGTGTTAGGGTTATTATTAGGGGGTTACGTTTTAGTTTAGGATTAGTGTTAGGGTTAGAATTAGAAATAGGGTTAGTGTTAGGATTAGGGTCAGGGTTAGGTTTAGCGATATGGTTAGGGTTAGGGTTAAGGGTAGGGTTAGGGTTATGGTTAGATTTAAAGTTTAGGGTTTAGTGTTAGGATTAGGGATAGTGTGAGGTTTAGGGTTAGGTTTAGGGTTAGGGTTAGGGTTAGTGGTTGGGTTATGATTAGTGTTATTATTAGGGTTAGGGTTAGGGTCAGGTTTAGGTTTAGGGTTAGGGTTAGGGTTAGGGATAGATTTAGGGTTAGGTTTAGGTTTATTGTTAGATTTAGGGTTTAGGGTTTAAGGTTTAAGGTTTAGGATTGTTTAAGGTTTAGGGTAGATTAGGTTTAGGGTTTAGAGTTTAGTATTATATTTACGGTTAGGGTTAGGGTTAGGGTTAGAGTTAGGGTTAGGGTTAGGGTTAGGGTTAGGGTTAAGGTTAGGGTTAGTGTTAGGGTTAGGGTTATGGTTAGTGTTAGGATTAGGGTTAGGGTTAGGGTCAGGGTTAGGTTTAGGGTTAGGGATAGGGTTAGGGTTAGATTTAGGGTTAGGTTTAGATTTATTGTTAGATTTAGGGTTTAGGGTTTAAGGTTTATGGTTTAGGATTGTTTAAGGTTTAGGGTGGAATAGGTTTAGGGTTTAGAGTTTAGTGTTATGGTTACGGTTAGGGTTAGGGTTAGGGATGGGGTTAGGGTTAGGGTTAGGTTTATGGTAATGGTTAGGGTTAGGGTTAGGGTTATGGTTAGGGTAAAAGTTAGGGGGTTAGTGTTAGGGTTTGGGTTAGGGTTAGGGTTAGGGTTAGGTTAGGGTTAGGGTTAGAGTTAGGGTTAGTGTTAGGGTTAGGGTTATTATTAGGGGGTTAGGTTTAAGTTTAGGATTAGTGTTAGGATTAGAATTAGAAATAGGGTTAGTGTTAGGATTAGGGTCAGGGTTATGTTTAGGGTTAGTGTTAGGGTTAGGGTTAGATTTAGGGTTAGGTTTAGGTTTATTGTTAGATTTAGGATTTAGGGTCTAAGGTTTATGGTTTAGGATTGTTTAAGGTTTAGGGTGGATTAGGTTTAGGGTTTAGAGTTTAGTGTTATGGTTACGGTTAGGGTTAGGGTTAGGGTTAGGATTAGGGTTAAGGTTGGGGTTAGTATTAGGTTTAGGGTTAGGGTTAGTGTTAGGGTTAGGGTTAGGGTTAGGGTTAGGGTTAGGGTTAGGATTAGGGTTAGGGTTAGGGTTAGGGTAAGGATTAGGGGTTAGGGTTAGGGTTATGGTTATTGTTAGGTTTAGGGTTTAGGGTTTAGTGTTTAGGGTTTAAGGTTTAGGGTTTATGATTGTTTAAGATTTAGGGTGGTTTAGGTTAAGGGTTTAGGGTTTAGAGTTTAGGATTGTTTAAGGTTTAGGGTTGTTTAGGGTATAGTGTTTAGGGTTAAAAGTTTAGGGTTGTTTAGGGTTTAGTGTTTAGCGTTTAAGGTTGTTTAAGGTTTAGTGTTTAAGGTTTAGGTTTTAGGGTTGTTTTGGGTTTAGTGTTTAGTGTTGTTTAGGGTATAGTGTTAATGGTTTAGGGTTTAGGGTTATTTAGGGTTTAGTGTTTAATGTTTAGGGTATAGGGTTGTTTAGGGTTTAGTGTTTAGGGTTGTTTATGGTTTAGTGATTAGGGTTGTTTAGGGTTATTTAGAGGTTAGTGTTTAGGGTTATTCAGGGTTTATGATTTAGGGTTGTTCAGGGTTTAGGATTTATGGTTGTTCAGGGTATAGGATTTAGGGATTAAGGTTAAGGGGTTAGGGTTAGGGTTAGGGTTAGGGTTAGCATTAGGGTTAGAGTTAGGGTTAGAGTTAGGGTTATGGGGTTATGTTAGGCTTAAGGTTAGGGTTAGGGTTATGGGGTTAAGGTTAGGGTTGGGGTTAGGGTTAGGTTTAGGTTTAGGGTTAGGGTTAGGGTTATGGTTATTCTTAGATTTATGGTTTAAAATTTAGGGCTTATGGTTTAAGGTTTAGGGTTTAGGATTGTTTAAGTTTTAGGGTGGTTTAGGTTTAGGGTATAGAATTTAGCGTTTAAGATTGTTTAATGGTTAGGGTTGTTTAGGTTTTAGCGTTTAGAGTTGTTTAGGGTTTTTTAGGGTTGTTTATAATTTAGTGTTTAGGGTTGTTCAGGATTTATGATTTAGGATATTTTAAGGTTTAGGGTTTTAGGTTGTATAGTGTTTTAGGGTTTAGGGTATAATGTTTAGGGTTAAGGGTTTAGGGTTGTTTAGGGTATAGTGTTAATGGTTTTAGGGTTTAGGCTTGTTTAGGGTTTAGTGTTTAGGGTTTAGGGTTTAGGGTTTTTTAGCGTTTAGTGTTTATAGTTTAGGGTTTACGGTGCTTTTGGAATTAGTGTTTAGGGTTTTTCGGGGTTTAGGGTTTAGGATTTAGGGTTTTAGGGTTAGTGTTAGGGTTAGGTTTAGGGTTAAGGTGAGGGTTAGGGTGAGGGTTAATGTTAGGGTTAGGGTTAAGGTTAGTGTTAGTGTTAGGGTAAGGGTTAGGGTTAGGGATAGGGTTAGGGTTAGGGTTAGGGTTAGGGTTAGGGTTAGGGTTAGGGTTAGGGTTAGGGGTTAGGGTTAGGGTTTGTGTTAGGGGTTAGGGGTTAGTGTTAGGGTTAGGGTTAGGGTTAGGGTTAGGGTTAGGGTTAGGTTTAGTGTTAGGGTTATTATTAGGGGGTTAGGTTTTAGTTTAGGATTAGTGTTAGGGTTAGAATTAGAAATAGGGTTAGTGTTAGGATTAGGGTCAGGGTTATTTTTAGGGATAGGGTTAGGGTTAGGGTTAAGGGTAGGGTTAGGGTTAGGGTTAGATTTAAAGTTTAGGGTTTAGTGTTAAGATTAGGGATAGTGTGAGGTTTAGGGTTAGGTTTAGGGTTAGGGTTAGGGTTAGTGTTTGGGTTATGATTAGTGTTAGGATTAGGGTTAGGGTTAGGGTCAGGTTTAGGTTTAGGGTTAGGATTAGGGTTAGGGTTATATTTAGGGTTAGGTTTAGGTTTATTGTTAGATTTAGGGTTTAGGGTTTAAGGTTTATGGTTTAGGATTGTTTAAGGTTTAGGGTGGATTAGGTTTAGGGTTTAGAGTTTAGTGTTATGGTTACGGTTAGGGTTAGGGTTAGGGTTAGGTTAGGGTTAGGGTTAGGGTTAGGGTTAGGGTTAGGGTTAGGGTTAAGTTTAGGGTTAATGATAGGGTTAGGGTTAGGGTAAAAGTTAGGGGGTTAGTGTTAGGGTTAGGGTTAGGGTTAGGGTTAGGGTTAGGTTAGGGTTAGGGTTAGGGTTAGGGGTTAGGGTTAGTGTTAGGGTTAGGGTTATTATTAGGGGGTTAGGTTTAAGTTTAGGATTAGTGTTAGGGTTAGAATTAGAAATAGGGTTAGTGTTAGGATTAGGGTCAGGATTAGATTTAGGGTTAGGGTTAGGGTTAGGGTTAGGGTTAGGGTCAGGGAGGGTTTAGGGTTAGGGTTAGGGTTAGATTTAGGGTTAGGTTTAGGTTTATTGTTAGATTTAGGATTTAGGGTCTAAGGTTTATGGTTTAGGATTGTTTAAGGTTTAGGGTGGATTAGGATTAGGGTTTAGAGTTTAGTGATATGGTTACGGTTAGGGTTAGGGTTAGGATTAGGGTTAAGGTTAGGGTTAGGATTAGGTTTAGGGTTAGTGTTAGGGTTAGGGTTAGGGTTAGGGTTAGGGTTAGGGTTAGGATTAGGGTTAGGGTTAGGGTTAGGGTAAGGGTTAGGGGTTAGGGTTAGGGTTATGGTTATTGTTAGGTTTAGGGTTTAGGGTTTAGTGTTTAGGGTTTAAGGTTTAGGGTTTAGGATTGTTTAAGATTTAGGGTGGTTTAGGTTAAGGGTTTAGGGTTTAGAGTTTAGGATTGTTTAAGGTTTAGGGTTGTTTAGGGTATAGTGTTTAGGGTTAAAAGTTTAGGGTTGTTTAGGGTTTAGTTTTTAGGGTTTAGGGTTGTTTAAGGTTTAGTGTTTAAGGTTTAGGTTTCAGGGTTGTTTTGGGTTTAGTGTTTAGGGTTGTTTAGGGTATAGTGTTAATGGTTTAGGGTTTAGGGTTATTTAGGGTTTAGTTTTTAAGGTTTAGGGTGTAGGGTTGTTTAGGGTTTAGTGTTTAGGGTTGTTTATGGTTTAGTGATTAGGGTTGTTTAGGGTTGTTTAGAGGTTAGTGTTTAGGGTTATTCAGGGTTTATGATTTAGGGTTGTTCAGGGTTTAGGATTTATGGTTTTTCAGGGTTTAGGATTTAGGGATTAAGGTTAGGGGCTTAGGGTTAGGGTTAGGGTTAGGGTTAGGGTTAGCATTAGGGTTAGAGTTAGGGTTAGAGTTAGGGTTATGGGGTTATGTTAGGCTTAATGTTAGGGTTAGGGTTATAGGGTTAAGGTTAGGGTTGGTGTTAGGGTTAGGTTTAGGTTTAGGGTTAGGGTTAGGGTTATGGTTATTCTTAGATTTATGGTTTAAAATTTAGGGTTTATGGTTTAAGGTTTAGGGTTTAGGATTGTTTAAGTTTTAGGGTGGTTTAGGTTTAGGGTATAGGGTTTAGCGTTTAAGATTGTTTAATGTTTAGGGTTGTTTAGGTTTTAGCGTTTAGAGTTGTTTAGGGTTTTTTAGGGTTGTTTATGATTTAGTGTTTAGGGTTGTTCAGGATTTATGATTTAGGATATTTTAAGGTTTAGGGTTTAAGGTTGTATAGTGTTTTAGGGTTTAGGGTATAATGGTTAGGGTTAAGGGTTTAGGGTTGTTTAGGGTATAGTGTTAATTGTTTTAGGGTTTAGGCTTTTTTAGGGTTTAGTGTTTACTGTTTAGGGTTTAGGGTTTTTTAGCGTTTAGTGTTTATAGTTTAGGGTTTAGGGTGCTTTTGGAATTAGTGTTTAGGGGTTTTCGGGGTTTAGGGTTTAGAATTTAGGGTGTTAGGGTTAGTGTTAGGGTTAGGTTTAGGGTTAAGGTGAGGGTTAGGGTGAGGGTTAAGGTTAGGGTTAGGGTTAAGGTTAGTGTTAGTGTTAGGGTAAGGGTTAGGGTTAGGGATAGGGTTAGGGTTAGGGTTAGGGTTAGGGTTAGGGTTAAGGTTAGGGTTAGGGTTAGGGTTAGGGTTAGGGTTAGGGGTTAGTGTTAGGGTTAGTGTTAGGGGTTAGGGGTTAGTGTTAGGGTTAGGGTTAGGGTTAGGGTTAGGGTTAGGTTTAGTGTTAGGGTTATTATTAGGGGGTTAGGTTTTAGTTTAGGATTAGTGTTAGGGTTAGAATTAGAAATAGGGTTAGTGTTAGGATTAGGGTCAGGGTTAGGTTTAGGGATATGGTTAGGGTTAGAGTTAAGGGTAGAGTTAGCGTTAGGGTTAGATTTAAAGTTTAGGGTTTAGTGTTAGGATTAGGGATAGTGTGAGGTTTAGGGTTAGGTTTAGGGTTAGGGTTAGGGTTAGTGTTTGGGTTATGATTAGTGTTATTATTAGGGTTAGGGTTAGGGTCAGGTTTAGGTTTAGGGTTAGGGTTAGGGTTAGGGTCAGATTTAGGGTTAGGTTTAGGTTTATTGTTAGATTTAGGGTTTAGGGTTTAAGGTTTAAGGTTTAGGATTGTTTAAGGTTTAGGGTAGATTAGGTTTAGGGTTTAGAGTTTAGTATTATGGTTACGGTTAGTGTTAGGGTTAGGGTTAGAGTTAGGGTTAGGGTTAGGGTTAGGGTTAGGGTTAGGGTTAAGGTTAGGGTTAATGTTAGGGTTAGAGTTATGGTTAGTGTTAGGATTAGGGTTAGGTTTAGGGTCAGGGTTAGGTTTAGGGTTAGGGATAGGGTTAGGGTTAGATTTAGGGTTAGGTTTAGGTTTATTGTTAGATTTAGGTTTTAGGGTTTAAGGTTTATGGTTTAGGATTGTTTAAGGTTTAGGGTGGATTAGGTTTAGGGTTTAGAGTTTAGTGTTATGGTTACGGTTAGGGTTAGGGTTAGGGATGGTGTTAGGGTTAGGGTTAGGGTTATGGTAAGGGTTAGGGTTAGGGTTAGTGTTAGGGTTATGGTAAAAGTTAGGGGGTTAGTGTTAGGGTTTGGGTTAGGGTTAGGGTTAGGGTTAGGGTTAGGTTAGGGTTAGGGTTAGGGTTAGGGTTAGGGTTAGGGGTTAGGGTTAGTGTTAGGGTTAGGGTTATTATTAGGGGGTTAGGTTTAAGTTTAGGATAAGTGTTAGGGTAAGAATTAAAAATAGGGTTAGTATTAGGATTAGGGTCAGGGTTAGGTTTAGGGTTAGGGTTAGGGTTAGGGTTAGGGTTAAAGTCAGGGAGGGTTTAGGGTTAGGGTTAGGGTTAGGGTTAGATTTAGGGTTAGGTTTAGGTTTATTGTTAGATTTAGGATTTAGGGTCTAAGGTTTATGGTTTATGATTTTTTAAGGTTTAGGGTGGATTATCTTTAGGCTTTAGAGTTTAGTGTTATGGTTACAGTTAGGTTTAGGGTTAGGGTTAGGGTTAGGATTAGGGTTAAGGTTAGGGTTAGGATTAGGTTTAGGGTTAGGGTTAGGGTTAGGGTTAGGGTTAGGGTTAGGGTTAGGATTAGGGTTAGGGTTAGGGTTAGGGTAAGGGTTAGGGGTTAGGGTTAGGGTTATGGTTATTGTTAGGTTTAGGGTTTAAGGTTTAGTGTTTAGGGTTTAAGGTTTAGGGTTTAGGATTGTTTAAGATTTAGGGTGGTTTAGGTTAAGGGTTTAGCGTTTAGAGTTTAGGATTGTTTAAGGTTTAGGGTTGTTTAGGGTATAGAGTTTAGGGTTAAAAGTTTAGGGTTTTTTAGGGTTTAGTGTTTAGGGTTTAGGGTTGTTTAAGGTTTAGTGTTTAAGGTTTAGGTTTTAGGGTTGTTTGGGGTTGAGTGTTTAGTGTTCTTTAGGGTATAGTGTTAATGGTTTAGGGTTTAGGTTTATTT
This sequence comes from Micromys minutus, assembly GCF_963924665.1. Lineage (NCBI taxonomy): Eukaryota > Metazoa > Chordata > Mammalia > Rodentia > Muridae > Micromys > Micromys minutus. The sequence continues at coordinate 4,882,650 of NW_027667640.1, forward strand.
AGGGTTTAGTGTTTAAGGTTTAGTGTATAGGGTTGTTTAGGGTTTAGTGTTTAGGGTTGTTTATGTTTTAGTGATTAGGGTTGTTTAGGGTTGTTTAGAGGTTAGTGTTTAGGGTTATTCAGGGTTTATGATTTAGGGTTGTTCAGGGTTTAGGATTTATGGTTGTTCAGGGTTTAGAATTTAGGGATTAAGGTTAAGGGGTTAGGGTTAGGGTTAGGGTTAGGGTTAGGGTTAGCATTAGGGTTAGAGTTAGGGTTAGAGTTAGGGTTAGAGTTAGGGTTATGGGGTTATGTTAGGCTTAAGGTTAGGGTTAGGGTTATGGGGTTAAGGTTAGGGTTGGGGTTAGGGTTAGGTTTAGGTTTAGGGTTAGGGTTAGGGTTATGGTTATTCTTAGATTTATGGTTTAAAATTTAGGGCTTATGGTTTAAGGTTTAGGGTTTAGGATTGTTTAAGTTTTAGGGTGGTTTAGGTTTAGGGTATAGAATTTAGCGTTTAAGATTGTTTAATGGTTAGGGTTGTTTAGGTTTTATCGTTTAGAGTTGTTTAGGGTTTTTTAGGGTTGTTTATAATTTAGTGTTTAGGGTTGTTCAGGATTTATGATTTAGGATATTTTAAGGTTTAGGGTTTAAGGTTGTATAGTGTTTTAGGGTTTAGGGTATATTGTTTAGGGTTAAGGGTTTAGGGTTGTTTAGGGTATAGTGTTAATGGTTTTAGGGTTTAGGCTTGTTTAGGGTTCAGTGTTTAGGGTTTAGGGTTTTTTAGCGTTTAGTGTTTATAGTTTAGGTTTAGGGTGCTTTTGGAATTAGTGTTTAGGGTTTTTCGGGGTTTAGGGTTTAGGATTTTGGGTGTTAGGGTTAGTGTTAGGGTTAGGTTTAGGGTTAAGGTGAGGGTTAGGGTGAGGGTTAAGGTTAGGGTTAGGGTTAAGCTTAGTGTTAGTGTTAGGGTAAGGGTTAGGGTTAGGGATAGGGTTAGGGTTAGGTTTAGGGTTAGGGTTAGGTTTAGGGTTAGGGTTAGGGTTAGGGGTTTGGGTTAGGTTTAGTGTTAGGGGTTAGGGGTTAGTGTTAGGGTTAGGGTTAGGGTTAGGGTTAGGGTTAGGTGTTAGGGTTATTGAAATTGTTAGGGTTATTATTAGGGGGTTAGGTTTAAGTTTAGGATTAGTGTTAGGCTTAGAATTAGAAATAGGGTTAGTGTTAGGATTAGGGTCAGGGTTAGGTTTAGGGTTAGGGTTAGGGTTAGGGTCAGGGAGGGTTTAGGGTTAGGGTTAGGGTTAGTGTTAGATTTAGGGTTAGGTTTAGGTTTATTGTTAGATTTAGGATTTAGGGTCTAAGGTTTATGGTTTAGGATTTTTTAACGTTTAGGGTGGATTAGGTTTAGGGTTTAGAGTTTAGTGTTATGGTTACGGTTAGGGTTAGGGTTAGGGTTAGGATTAGGGTTAAGGTTAGGGTTAGGATTAGGTTTAGGGTTAGGGTTAGGGTTAGGGTTAGGGTTAGGGTTAGGGTTAGGATTAGGTTTAGGTTTAGGGTTACGGTTAGGGTTAGGGTTAGGGTTAGGATTAGGGTTAAGGTTAGGGTTAGGTTTAGGGTTAGGGTTAGGGTTAGGGTTAGGGTTAGGGTTAGGGTTAGGGTTAGGATTAGGGTTAGGGTTAGGGTTAGGGTAAGGGTTAGGGGTTAGGGTTAGGGTTATGGTTATTGTTAGGTTTATGGTTTAGGGTTTAGTGTTTAGGGTTTAAGGTTTAGGGTTTAGGATTGTTTAAGATTTAGGGTGGTTTAGGTTAAGGGTTTAGGGTTTAGAGTTTAGGATTGTTTAAGGTTTAGGGTTGTTTAGGGTATAGTGTTTAGGGTTAAAAGTTTAGGGTTGTTTAGGGTTTAGTGTTTAGGGTTTAGGTTTGTTTAAGGTTTAGTGTTTAAGGTTTAGGTTTTAGGGTTGTTTTGGATTTAGTGTTTAGTGTTGTTTAGGGTATAGTGTTAATGATTTAGGTTTTAGGGTTATTTAGGGTTTAGTGTTTAAGGTTTAAGGTATAGGGTTGTTTAGGGTTTAGTGTTTAGGGTTGTTTATGGTTTAGTGATTAGGGTTGTTTAGGGTTGTTTAGAGGTTAGTGTTTAGGGTTATTCAGGGTTTATGATTTAGGGTTGTTCAGGGTTTAGGATTTATGGTTGTTCAGGGTTTAGGATTTAGGGATTAAGGTTAAGGGGTTAGGGTTAGGGTTAGGGTTAGGGTTAGCATTAGGCTTAGAGTTAGGGTTAGAGTTAGGGTTATGGGGTTATGTTAGGCTTAAGGTTAGGGTTAGGGTTATGGGGTTAAGGTTAGGGTTGAGGTTAGGGTTAGGTTTAGGTTTAGGATTAGGGTTAGGG